>NW_027207722.1:0-126249 GCF_963455315.2 Globicephala melas
CCATAGGTTTTAAGATACTTAAGAGTCAGGTACATTCTTAGGCGTTTAATATGCGGTGTTGAGTCCATTTCGTTGAGCAAGGAGTAGCTCTTGTCTATTCCATATTTGGCTTAAGGAACTTTATCTGTGCTCATTTCAATCTCTGGTTTTATGCAGCACCCCAACTCACCTTTACCCTTAAACAAGCATAAGTTGGTTTTCTAAATTTGAGACCCTGTTCTGTTCTGTAATTCAGTTCCTGTGTAGCCAAGTTTACATTCCGTGTATTACTGATATCTTATGATGTTTCTTTTTCTGTGTGACTTATTTCAGTTAGAATCATCGTACCTGAATCCACTCATTGTGCTGCTACGGGCCTGATGACATAGATTTCACTGCTGAGTGATACTGCATTGTACGTAAGTACCACAAGTTCTTTATCCATTTTTCACTTTCTGTGATATTGAACTTGTACGGTAAACGAGGTTCTTGTAAACAGAGGCGTCCCAAACATTGGGGTGGCTGTATCTTTTTGATTTTAATTTCCCTAAGCTATAGGACCATAAGTGGAAGTGCCCTAGGCTCTGTTGCTTTGTTTTTTAGATGTTTCAGGAAACACCATACACTTCTCCCAAGTGTCTGTTGGCAATTTACATCCCGCCCATCAGCATAACAAGGCTCCCAGTTCTCCATGGCCTGTCCTGCCTTTCTGGATTTTACACTTTTTTCAGATGGCCCTTTTGACCGGGGGGAAGTGAGACTTCATTGTAGTGCAGATTTCCTTTGCAAGCTTGCTTGGTTGGCCAAAAAGGGCTTATGCGTTTTTTCCTGAATATATTCAGGAAAAAACGCATACGCCCTTTTTGGCCAAGTGCATCATTGTGGACGTTCTGCCTCTTTTCCTATGCTTTCAATGCAATTCCAGTCTACCTCCTGAAATCGGTTTCCTGCAATTCTGCCCCGCTTTCAAGTCCTCTTGGCAGCCTTACTTCAGTATATTTTTGGACGATAGTTGTCATTTATAACTCTGCAGGTTTGTGAATTACAGTGCCCCTGAGCTCCTTTCTTCAACTCGTTTTCTTGTGAGCTGGCCGCAACACCGCAGGATGGCTTCAGGCCCTAATCTGGTTCCGGCACGGCACGCTGAGCCTTTGGTTATTTCCTCTTCCTGGTGGGAAATGAGAGTTAAATTTGCCCGTCCAGACACCTCCAGCTAGTCTCTCATTGGTTCTCGCTATTCCTGTTCATCTTCCGCAGAAATTGCAAACTGGGCCAAACAGGAGGTTAAAGGGACTGACTCTCCAAGTCGGGAGAGTGTTAGTAAAGCGTCTGGAATGTTGCACCCGAGTACCAGGGTACGAAAACTGAGACATATTTGAACACGTCTCCCGATCACATGGTTGGTCATACTCTAGGTTCCACATGCATGTTTTAGCTGAAGGAAGAATACCTTAAACCTGGGTAGTTGAAACCCGTGGAATGGGTACCATGCAATATGACTTCAAAGGGTCTTCATTTGCTCACCGAACCTCTCCAATCCTATCACTGCTGCGTTTATGTCCCTGTACACACGCTTGATTCTCTTTCGGAGACATAGCAATCCATAGGTTTTAAGATACTTAAGAGTCAGGTACATTCTTAGGCGTTTAATATGCGGTGTTGAGTCCATTTCGTTGAGCAAGGAGTAGCTCTTGTCTATTCCATATTTGGCTTAAGGAACTTTATCTGTGCTCATTTCAATCTCTGGTTTTATGCAGCACCCCAACTCACCTTTACCCTTAAACAAGCATAAGTTGGTTTTCTAAATTTGAGACCCTGTTCTGTTCTGTAATTCAGTTCCTGTAGAGCCAACTTTACATTCCGTGTATTACTGATATCTTATGATGTTTCTTTTTCTGTGTGACTTATTTCAGTTAGAATCATCGTACCTGAATCCACTCATTGTGCTGCTACGGGCCTGATGACATAGATTTCACTGCTGAGTGATACTGCATTGTACGTAAGTACCACAAGTTCTTTATCCATTTTTCACTTTCTGTGATATTGAACTTGTACGGTAAATGAGGTTCTTGTAAACAGAGGCATCCCAAACATTGGAGTGGCTGTATCATTTTGATTTTAATTTCCGTAAGCTATAGGACCATAAGTGGAAGTGCCCTAGGCTCTGTTGCTTTGTTTTTTAGACGTTTCAGGAAACACCATACACTTCTCCCGAGTGTCTGTTGGCAATTTACATCCCGCCCATCAGCATAACAAGGCTCCCAGTTCTCCATGGCCTGTCCTGCCTTTCTGGATTTTACACTTTTTTCAGATGGCCCTTTTGACCGGGGGGAATTGAGACTTCATTGTAGTGCAGATTTCCTTTGCAAGCTTGCTTGGTTGGCCAAAAAGGGCGTATGCGTTTTTTCCTGAATATATTCAGGAAAAAACGCATACGCCCTTTTTGGCCAAGTGCATCATTGTGGACGTTCTGCCTCTTTTCCTATGCTTTCAATGCAATTCCAGTCTACCTCCTGAAATCGGTTTCCTGCAATTCTGCCCCGCTTTCAAGTCCTCTTGGCACCCTTACTTCAGTATATTTTTGGACGATAGTTGTCATTTATAACTCTGCAGGTTTGTGAATTACAGTGCCCCTGAGCTCCTTTCTTCAACTCGTTTTCTTGTGAGCTGGCCGCACACCGCAGGATGGCTTCAGGCCCTAATCTGGTTCCGGCACGGCACGCTGAGCCTTTGGTTATTTCCTCTTCCTGGTGGGAAATGAGAGTTAAATTTGCCCGTCCAGACACCTCCAGCTAGTCTCTCATTGGTTCTCGCTATTCCTGTTCATCTTCCGCAGAAATTGCAAACTGGGCCAAACAGGAGGTTAAAGGGACTGACTCTCCAAGTCGGGAGAGTGTTAGTAAAGCGTCTGGAATGTTGCACCCGAGTACCAGGGTACGAAAACTGAGACATATTTGAACACGTCTCCCGATCACATGGTTGATCATACTCTAGGTTCCACATGCATGTTTTAGCTGAAGGAAGAATACCTTAAACCTGGGTAGTTGAAACCCGTGGAATGGGTACCATGCAATATGACTTCAAAGGGTCTTCATTTGCTCACCGAACCTCTCCAATCCTACCACTGCTGCGTTTATGTCCCTGTACACATGCTTGATTCTCTTTCGGAGACATAGCAATCCATAGGTTTTAAGATACTTAAGAGTCAGGTACATTCTTAGGCGTTTAATATGCGGTGTTGAGTCCATTTCGTTGAGCAAGGAGTAGCTCTTGTCTATTCCATATTTGGCTTAAGGAACTTTATCTGTGCTCATTTCAATCTCTGGTTTTATGCAGCACCCCAACTCACCTTTACCCTTAAACAAGCATAAGTTGGTTTTCTAAATTTGAGACCCTGTTCTGTTCTGTAATTCAGTTCCTGTGTAGCCAAGTTTACATTCCGTGTATTACTGATATCTTATGATGTTTCTTTTTCTGTGTGACTTATTTCAGTTAGAATCATCGTACCTGAATCCACTCATTGTGCTGCTACGGGCCTGATGACATAGATTTCACTGCTGAGTGATACTGCATTGTACGTAAGTACCACAAGTTCTTTATCCATTTTTCACTTTCTGTGATATTGAACTTGTACGGTAAACGAGGTTCTTGTAAACAGAGGCGTCCCAAACATTGGGGTGGCTGTATCTTTTTGATTTTAATTTCCCTAAGCTATAGGACCATAAGTGGAAGTGCCCTAGGCTCTGTTGCTTTGTTTTTTAGACGTTTCAGGAAACACCATACACTTCTCCCGAGTGTCTGTTGGCAATTTACATCCCGCCCATCAGCATAACAAGGCTCCCAGTTCTCCATGGCCTGTCCTGCCTTTCTGGATTTTACACTTTTTTCAGATGGCCCTTTTGACCGGGGGGAAGTGAGACTTCATTGTAGTGCAGATTTCCTTTGCAAGCTTGCTTGGTTGGCCAAAAAGGGCGTATGCGTTTTTTCCTGAATATATTCAGGAAAAAACGCATACGCCCTTTTTGGCCAAGTGCATCATTGTGGACGTTCTGCCTCTTTTCCTATGCTTTCAATGCAATTCCAGTCTACCTCCTGAAATCGGTTTCCTGCAATTCTGACCCGCTTTCAAGTCCTCTTGGCAGCCTTACTTCAGTATATTTTTGGACGATAGTTGTCATTTATAACTCTGCAGGTTTGTGAATTACAGTGCCCCTGAGCTCCTTTCTTCAACTCGTTTTCTTGTGAGCTGGCCGCAACACCGCAGGATGGCTTCAGGCCCTAATCTGGTTCCGGCACGGCACGCTGAGCCTTTGGTTATTTCCTCTTCCTGGTGGGAAATGAGAGTTAAATTTGCCCGTCCAGACACCTCCAGCTAGTCTCTCATTGGTTCTCGCTATTCCTGTTCATCTTCCGCAGAAATTGCAAACTGGGCCAAACAGGAGGTTAAAGGGACTGACTCTCCAAGTCGGGAGAGTGTTAGTAAAGCGTCTGGAATGTTGCACCCGAGTACCAGGGGAGGAAAACTGAGACATATTTGAACACGTCTCCCGATCACATGGTTGATCATACTCTAGGTTCCACATGCATGTTTTAGCTGAAGGAAGAATACCTTAAACCTGGGTAGTTGAAACCCGTGGAATGGGTACCATGCAATATGACTTCAAAGGGTCTTCATTTGCTCACCGAACCTCTCCAATCCTATCACTGCTGCGTTTATGTCCCTGTACACATGCTTGATTCTCTTTCGGAGACATAGCAATCCATAGGTTTTAAGATACTTAAGAGTCAGGTACATTCTTAGGCGTTTAATATGCGGTGTTGAGTCCATTTCGTTGAGCAAGGAATAGCTCTTGTCTATTCCATATTTGGCTTAAGGAACTTTATCTGTGCTCATTTCAATCTCTGGTTTTATGCAGCACCCCAACTCACCTTTACCCTTAAACAAGCATAAGTTGGTTTTCTAAATTTGAGACCCTGTTCTGTTCTGTAATTCAGTTCCTGTGTAGCCAAGTTTACATTCCGTGTATTACTGATATCTTATGATGTTTCTTTTTCTGTGTGACTTATTTCAGTTAGAATCATCGTACCTGAATCCACTCATTGTGCTGCTACGGGCCTGATGACATAGATTTCACTGCTGAGTGATACTGCATTGTACGTAAGTACCACAAGTTCTTTATCCATTTTTCACTTTCTGTGATATTGAACTTGTACGGTAAACGAGGTTCTTGTAAACAGAGGCGTCCCAAACATTGGGGTGGCTGTATCTTTTTGATTTTAATTTCCCTAAGCTATAGGACCATAAGTGGAAGTGTCCTAGGCTCTGTTGCTTTGTTTTTTAGACGTTTCAGGAAACACCATACACTTCTCCCGAGTGTCTGTTGGCAATTTACATCCCGCCCATCAGCATAACAAGGCTCCCAGTTCTCCATGGCCTGTCCTGCCTTTCTGGATTTTACACTTTTTTCAGATGGCCCTTTTGACCGGGGGGAAGTGAGACTTCATTGTAGTGCAGATTTCCTTTGCAAGCTTGCTTGGTTGGCCAAAAAGGGCGTATGCGTTTTTTCCTGAATATATTCAGGAAAAAACGCATACGCCCTTTTTGGCCAAGTGCATCATTGTGGACGTTCTGCCTCTTTTCCTATGCTTTCAATGCAATTCCAGTCTACCTCCTGAAATCGGTTTCCTGCAATTCTGCCCCGCTTTCAAGTCCTCTTGGCAGCCTTACTTCAGTATATTTTTGGACGATAGTTGTCATTTATAACTCTGCAGGTTTGTGAATTACAGTGCCCCTGAGCTCCTTTCTTCAACTCGCTTTTTTGTGAGCTGGCCGCAACACCGCAGGATGGCTTCAGGCCCTAATCTGGTTCTGGCACGGCACGCTGAGCCTTTGGTTATTTCCTCTTCCTGGTGGGAAATGAGAGTTAAATTTGCCCGTCCTGACACCTCCAGCTAGTCTCTCATTGGTTCTCGCTATTCCTGTTCATCTTCCGCAGAAATTGCAAACTGGGCCAAACAGGAGGTTAAAGGGACTGACTCTCCAAGTCGGGAGAGTGTTAGTAAAGCGTCTGGAATGTTGCACCCGAGTACCAGGGTACGAAAACTGAGACATATTTGAACACGTCTCCCGATCACATGGTTGATCATACTCTAGGTTCCACATGCATGTTTTAGCTGAAGGAAGAATACCTTAAACCTGGGTAGTTGAAACCCGTGGAATGGGTACCATGCAATATGACTTCAAAGGGTCTTCATTTGCTCACCGAACCTCTCCAATCCTATCACTGCTGCGTTTATGTCCCTGTACACATGCTTGATTCTCTTTCGGAGACATAGCAATCCATAGGTTTTAAGATACTTAAGAGTCAGGTACATTCTTAGGCGTTTAATATGCGGTGTTGAGTCCATTTCGTTGAGCAAGGAGTAGCTCTTGTCTATTCCATATTTGGCTTAAGGAACTTTATCTGTGCTCATTTCAATCTCTGGTTTTATGCAGCACCCCAACTCACCTTTACCCTTAAACAAGCATAAGGTGGTTTTCTAAATTTGAGACCCTGTTCTGTTCTGTAATTCAGTTCCTGTGTAGCCAAGTTTACATTCCGTGTATTACTGATATCTTATGATGTTTCTTTTTCTGTGTGACTTATTTCAGTTAGAATCATCGTACCTGAATCCACTCATTGTGCTGCTACGGGCCTGATGACATAGATTTCACTGCTGAGTGATACTGCATTGTACGTAAGTACCACAAGTTCTTTATCCATTTTTCACTTTCTGTGATATTGAACTTGTACGGTAAACGAGGTTCTTGTAAACAGAGGCGTCCCAAACATTGGGGTGGCTGTATCTTTTTGATTTTAATTTCCCTAAGCTATAGGACCATAAGTGGAAGTGTCCTAGGCTCTGTTGCTTTGTTTTTTAGACGTTTCAGGAAACACCATACACTTCTCCCGAGTGTCTGTTGGCAATTTACATCCCGCCCATCAGCATAACAAGGCTCCCAGTTCTCCATGGCCTGTCCTGCCTTTCTGGATTTTACACTTTTTTCAGATGGCCCTTTTGACCGGGGGGAAGTGAGACTTCATTGTAGTGCAGATTTCCTTTGCAAGCTTGCTTGGTTGGCCAAAAAGGGCGTATGCGTTTTTTCCTGAATATATTCAGGAAAAAACGCATACGCCCTTTTTGGCCAAGTGCATCATTGTGGACGTTCTGCCTCTTTTCCTATGCTTTCAATGCAATTCCAGTCTACCTCCTGAAATCAGTTTCCTGCAATTCTGCCCCGCTTTCAAGTCCTCTTGGCAGCCTTACTTCAGTATATTTTTGGACGATAGTTGTCATTTATAACTCTGCAGGTTTGTGAATTACAGTGCCCCTGAGCTCCTTTCTTCAACTCGTTTTCTTGTGAGCTGGCCGCAACACCGCAGGATGGCTTCAGGCCCTAATCTGGTTCCGGCACGGCACGCTGAGCCTTTGGTTATTTCCTCTTCCTGGTGGGAAATGAGAGTTAAATTTGCCCGTCCAGACACCTCCAGCTAGTCTCTCATTGGTTCTCGCTATTCCTGTTCATCTTCCGCAGAAATTGCAAACTGGGCCAAACAGGAGGTTAAAGGGACTGACTCTCCAAGTCGGGAGAGTGTTAGTAAAGCGTCTGGAATGTTGCACCCGAGTACCAGGGTACGAAAACTGAGACATATTTGAACACGTCTCCCGATCACATGGTTGATCATACTCTAGGTTCCACATGCATGTTTTAGCTGAAGGAAGAATACCTTAAACCTGGGTAGTTGAAACCCGTGGAATGGGTACCATGCAATATGACTTCAAAGGGTCTTCATTTGCTCACCGAACCTCTCCAATCCTATCACTGCTGCGTTTATGTCCCTGTACACATGCTTGATTCTCTTTCGGAGACATAGCAATCCATAGGTTTTAAGATACTTAAGAGTCAGGTACATTCTTAGGCGTTTAATATGCGGTGTTGAGTCCATTTCGTTGAGCAAGGAGTAGCTCTTGTCTATTCCATATTTGGCTTAAGGAACTTTATCTTTTCTCATTTCAATCTCTGGTTTTATGCAGCACCCCAACTCACCTTTACCCTTAAACAAGCATAAGGTGGTTTTCTAAATTTGAGACCCTGTTCTGTTCTGTAATTCAGTTCCTGTGTAGCCAAGTTTACATTCCGTGTATTACTGATATCTTATGATGTTTCTTTTTCTGTGTGACTTATTTCAGTTAGAATCATCGTACCTGAATCCACTCATTGTGCTGCTACGGGCCTGATGACATAGATTTCACTGCTGAGTGATACTGCATTGTACGTAAGTACCACAAGTTCTTTATCCATTTTTCACTTTCTGTGATATTGAACTTGTACGGTAAACGAGGTTCTTGTAAACAGAGGCGTCCCAAACATTGGGGTGGCTGTATCTTTTTGATTTTAATTTCCCTAAGCTATAGGACCATAAGTGGAAGTGCCCTAGGCTCTGTTGCTTTGTTTTTTAGACGTTTCAGGAAACACCATACACTTCTCCCGAGTGTCTGTTGGCAATTTACATCCCGCCCATCAGCATAACAAGGCTCCCAGTTCTCCATGGCCTGTCCTGCCTTTCTGGATTTTACACTTTTTTCAGATGGCCCTTTTGACCGGGGGGAAGTGAGACTTCATTGTAGTGCAGATTTCCTTTGCAAGCTTGCTTGGTTGGCCAAAAAGGGCGTATGCGTTTTTTCCTGAATATATTCAGGAAAAAACGCATACGCCCTTTTTGGCCAAGTGCATCATTGTGGACGTTCTGCCTCTTTTCCTATGCTTTCAATGCAATTCCAGTCTACATCCTGAAATCGGTTTCCTGCAATTCTGCCCCGCTTTCAAGTCCTCTTGGCAGCCTTACTTCAGTATATTTTTGGACGATAGTTGTCATTTATAACTCTGCAGGTTTGTGAATTACAGTGCCCCTGAGCTCCTTTCTTCAACTCGTTTTTTTGTGAGCTGGCCGCAACACCGCAGGATGGCTTCAGGCCCTAATCTGGTTCCGGCACGGCACGCTGAGCCTTTGGTTATTTCCTCTTCCTGGTGGGAAATGAGAGTTAAATTTGCCCGTCCAGACACCTCCAGCTAGTCTCTCATTGGTTCTCGCTATTCCTGTTCATCTTCCGCAGAAATTGCAAACTGGGCCAAACAGGAGGTTAAAGGGACTGACTCTCCAAGTCGGGAGAGTGTTAGTAAAGCGTCTGGAATGTTGCACCCGAGTACCAGGGTACGAAAACTGAGACATATTTGAACACGTCTCCCGATCACATGGTTGATCATACTCTAGGTTCCACATGCATGTTTTAGCTGAAGGAAGAATACCTTAAACCTGGGTAGTTGAAACCCGTGGAATGGGTACCATGCAATATGACTTCATAGGGTCTTCATTTGCTCACCGAACCTCTCCAATCCTATCACTGCTGCGTTTATGTCCCTGTACACATGCTTGATTCTCTTTCGGAGACATAGCAATCCATAGGTTTTAAGATACTTAAGAGTCAGGTACATTCTGAGGCGTTTAATATGCGGTGTTGAGTCCATTTCGTTGAGCAAGGAGTAGCTCTTGTCTATTCCATATTTGGCTTAAGGAACTTTATCTGTGCTCATTTCAATCTCTGGTTTTATGCAGCACCCCAACTCACCTTTACCCTTAAACAAGCATAAGTTGGTTTTCTAAATTTGAGACCCTGTTCTGTTCTGTAATTCAGTTCCTGTGTAGCCAAGTTTACATTCCGTGTATTACTGATATCTTATGATGTTTCTTTTTCTGTGTGACTTATTTCAGTTAGAATCATCGTACCTGAATCCACTCATTGTGCTGCTACGGGCCTGATGACATAGATTTCACTGCTGAGTGATACTGCATTGTACGTAAGTACCACAAGTTCTTTATCCATTTTTCACTTTCTGTGATATTGAACTTGTACGGTAAACGAGGTTCTTGTAAACAGAGGCGTCCCAAACATTGGGGTGGCTGTATCTTTTTGATTTTAATTTCCCTAAGCTATAGGACCATAAGTGGAAGTGCCCTAGGCTCTGTTGCTTTGTTTTTTAGATGTTTCAGGAAACACCATACACTTCTCCCGAGTGTCTGTTGGCAATGTACATCCCGCCCATCAGTATAACAAGGCTCCCAGTTCTCCATGGCCTGTCCTGCCTTTCTGGATTTTACACTTTTTTCAGATGGCCCTTTTGACCAGGGGGAAGTGAGACTTCATTGTAGTGCAGATTTCCTTTGCAAGCTTGCTTGGTTGGCCAAAAAGGGCGTATGCGTTTTTTCCTGAATATATTCAGGAAACAACGCATACGCCCTTTTTGGCCAAGTGCATCATTGTGGACGTTCTGCCTCTTTTGCTATGCTTTCAATGCAATTCCAGTCTACCTCCTGAAATCGGTTTCCTGCAATTCTGCCCCGCTTTCAAGTCCTCTTGGCAGCCTTACTTCAGTATATTTTTGGACGATAGTTGTCATTTATAACTCTGCAGGTTTGTGAATTACAGTGCCCCTGAGCTCCTTTCTTCAACTCCTTTTCTTGTGAGCTGGCCGCAACACCGCAGGATGGCTTCAGGCCCTAATCTGGTTCCGGCACGGCACGCTGAGCCTTTGGTTATTTCCTCTTCCTGGTGGGAAATGAGAGTTAAATTTTCCCGTCCAGACACCTCCAGCTAGTCTCTCATTGGTTCTCCCTATTCCTGTTCATCTTCCGCAGAAATTGCAAACTGGGCCAAACAGGAGGTTAAAGGGACTGACTCTCCAAGTCGGGAGAGTGTTAGTAAAGCATCTGGAATGTTGCACCCGAGTACCAGGGTACGAAAACTGAGACATATTTGAACACGTCTCCCGATCACATGGTTGATCATACTCTAGGTTCCACATGCATGTTTTAGCTGAAGGAAGAATACCTTAAACCTGGGTAGTTGAAACCCGTGGAATGGGTACCATGCAATATGACTTCAAAGGGTCTTCATTTGCTCACCGAACCTCTCCAATCCTATCACTGCTGCGTTTATGTCCCTGTACACATGCTTGATTCTCTTTCGGAGACATAGCAATCCATAGGTTTTAAGATACTTAAGAGTCAGGTACATTCTTAGGCGTTTAATATGCGGTGTTGAGTCCATTTCGTTGAGCAAGGAGTAGCTCTTGTCTATTCCATATTTGGCTTAAGGAACTTTATCTGTGCTCATTTCAATCTCTGGTTTTATGCAGCACCCCAACTCACCTTTACCCTTAAACAAGCATAAGTTGGTTTTCTAAATTTGAGACCCTGTTCTGTTCTGTAATTCAGTTCCTGTGTAGCCAAGTTTACATTCCGTGTATTACTGATATCTTATGATGTTTCTTTTTCTGTGTGACTTATTTCAGTTAGAATCATCGTACCTGAATCCACTCATTGTGCTGCTACGGGCCTGATGACATAGATTTCACTGCTGAGTGATACTGCATTGTACGTAAGTACCACAAGTTCTTTATCCATTTTTCACTTTCTGTGATATTGAACTTGTACGGTAAACGAGGTTCTTGTAAACAGAGGCGTCCCAAACATTGGGGTGGCTGTATCTTTTTGATTTTAATTTCCCTAAGCTATAGGACCATAAGTGGAAGTGCCCTAGGCTCTGTTGCTTTGTTTTTTAGATGTTTCAGGAAACACCATACACTTCTCCCGAGTGTCTGTTGGCAATGTACATCCCGCCCATCAGTATAACAAGGCTCCCAGTTCTCCATGGCCTGTCCTGCCTTTCTGGATTTTACACTTTTTTCAGATGGCCCTTTTGACCGGGGGGAAGTGAGACTTCATTGTAGTGCAGATTTCCTTTGCAAGCTTGCTTGGTTGGCCAAAAAGGGCGTATGCGTTTTTTCCTGAATATATTCAGGAAACAACGCATACGCCCTTTTTGGCCAAGTGCATCATTGTGGACGTTCTGCCTCTTTTCCTATGCTTTCAATGCAATTCCAGTCTACCTCCTGAAATCGGTTTCCTGCAATTCTGCCCCGCTTTCAAGTCCTCTTGGCAGCCTTACTTCAGTATATTTTTGGACGATAGTTGTCATTTATAACTCTGCAGGTTTGTGAATTACAGTGCCCCTGAGCTCCTTTCTTCAACTCCTTTTCTTGTGAGCTGGCCGCAACACCGCAGGATGGCTTCAGGCCCTAATCTGGTTCCGGCACGGCACGCTGAGCCTTTGGTTATTTCCTCTTCCTGGTGGGAAATGAGAGTTAAATTTGCCCGTCCAGACACCTCCAGCTAGTCTCTCATTGGTTCTCGCTATTCCTGTTCATCTTCCGCAGAAATTGCAAACTGGGCCAAACAGGAGGTTAAAGGGACTGACTCTCCAAGTCGGGAGAGTGTTAGTAAAGCGTCTGGAATGTTGCACCCGAGTACCAGGGGAGGAAAACTGAGACATATTTGAACACGTCTCCCGATCACATGGTTGATCATACTCTAGGTTCCACATGCATGTTTTAGCTGAAGGAAGAATACCTTAAACCTGGGTAGTTGAAACCCGTGGAATGGGTACCATGCAATATGACTTCAAAGGGTCTTCATTTGCTCACCGAACCTCTCCAATCCTATCACTGCTGCGTTTATGTCCCTGTACACATGCTTGATTCTCTTTCGGAGACATAGCAATCCATAGGTTTTAAGATACTTAAGAGTCAGGTACATTCTTAGGCGTTTAATATGCGGTGTTGAGTCCATTTCGTTGAGCAAGGAGTAGCTCTTGTCTATTCCATATTTGGCTTAAGGAACTTTATCTGTGCTCATTTCAATCTCTGGTTTTATGCAGCACCCCAACTCACCTTTACCCTTAAACAAGCATAAGTTGGTTTTCT
Organism: Globicephala melas; assembly: GCF_963455315.2. NCBI lineage: Eukaryota > Metazoa > Chordata > Mammalia > Artiodactyla > Delphinidae > Globicephala > Globicephala melas. The sequence goes on from NW_027207722.1 coordinate 12,842, forward strand.
AAATTTGAGACCCTGTTCTGTTCTGTAATTCAGTTCCTGTGTAGCCAAGTTTACATTCCGTGTATTACTGATATCTTATGATGTTTCTTTTTCTGTGTGACTTATTTCAGTTAGAATCATCGTACCTGAATCCACTCATTGTGCTGCTACGGGGCTGATGACATAGATTTCACTGCTGAGTGATACTGCATTGTACGTAAGTACCACAAGTTCTTTATCCATTTTTCACTTTCTGTGATATTGAACTTGTACGGTAAACGAGGTTCTTGTAAACAGAGGCGTCCCAAACATTGGGGTGGCTGTATCTTTTTGATTTTAATTTCCCTAAGCTATAGGACCATAAGTGGAAGTGCCCTAGGCTCTGTTGCTTTGTTTTTTAGACGTTTCAGGAAACACCATACACTTCTCCCGAGTGTCTGTTGGCAATGTACATCCCGCCCATCAGCATAACAAGGCTCCCAGTTCTCCATGGCCTGTCTTGCCTTTCTGGATTTTACACTTTTTTCAGATGGCCCTTTTGACCGGGGGGAAGTGAGACTTCATTGTAGTGCAGATTTCCTTTGCAAGCTTGCTTGGTTGGCCAAAAAGGGCGTATGCGTTTTTTCCTGAATATATTCAGGAAAAAACGCATACGCCCTTTTTGGCCAAGTGCATCATTGTGGACGTTCTGCCTCTTTTCCTATGCTTTCAATGCAATTCCAGTCTACCTCCTGAAATCGGTTTCCTGCAATTCTGCCCCGCTTTCAAGTCCTCTTGGCAGCCTTACTTCAGTATATTTTTGGACGATAGTTGTCATTTATAACTCTGCAGTTTTGTGAATTACAGTGCCCCTGAGCTCCTTTCTTCAACTCGTTTTCTTGTGAGCTGGCCGCAACACCGCAGGATGGCTTCAGGCCCTAATCTGGTTCCGGCACGGCACGCTGAGCCTTTGGTTATTTCCTCTTCCTGGTGGGAAATGAGAGTTAAATTTGCCCGTCCAGACACCTCCAGCTAGTCTCTCATTGGTTCTCGCTATTCCTGTTCATCTTCCGCAGAAATTGCAAACTGGGCCAAACAGGAGGTTAAAGGGACTGACTCTCCAAGTCGGGAGAGTGTTAGTAAAGCGTCTGGAATGTTGCACCCGAGTACCAGGGTACGAAAACTGAGACATATTTGAACACGTCTCCCGATCACATGGTTGATCATACTCTAGGTTCCACATGCATGTTTTAGCTGAAGGAAGAATACCTTAAACCTGGGTAGTTGAAACCCGTGGAATGGGTACCATGCAATATGACTTCAAAGGGTCTTCATTTGCTCACCAAACCTCTCCAATCCTATCACTGCTGCGTTTATGTCCCTGTACACATGCTTGATTCTCTTTCGGAGACATAGCAATCCATAGGTTTTAAGATACTTAAGAGTCAGGTACATTCTTAGGCGTTTAATATGCGGTGTTGAGTCCATTTCGTTGAGCAAGGAGTAGCTCTTGTCTATTCCATATTTGGCTTAAGGAACTTTATCTGTGCTCATTTCAATCTCTGGTTTTATGCAGCACCCCAACTCACCTTTCCCCTTAAACAAGCATAAGTTGGTTTTCTAAATTTGAGACCCTGTTCTGTTCTGTAATTCAGTTCCTGTGTAGCCAAGTTTACATTCCGTGTATTACTGATATCTTATGATGTTTCTTTTTCTGTGTGACTTATTTCAGTTAGAATCATCGTACCTGAATCCACTCATTGTGCTGCTACGGGCCTGATGACATAGATTTCACTGCTGAGTGATACTGCATTGTACGTAAGTACCACAAGTTCTTTATCCATTTTTCACTTTCTGTGATATTGAACTTGTACGGTAAACGAGGTTCTTGTAAACAGAGGCGTCCCAAACATTGGGGTGGCTGTATCTTTTTGATTTTAATTTCCCAAAGCTATAGAACCATAAGTGGAAGTGCCCTAGGCTCTGTTGCTTTGTTTTTTAGATGTTTCAGGAAACACCATACACTTCTCCCAAGTGTCTGTTGGCAATTTACATCCAGCCCATCAGCATAACAAGGCTCCCAGTTCTCCATGGCCTGTCCTGCCTTTCTGGATTTTACACTTTTTTCAGATGGCCCTTTTGACCGGGGGGAAGTGAGACTTCATTGTAGTGCAGATTTCCTTTGCAAGCTTGCTTGGTTGGCCAAAAAGGGCGTATGCGTTTTTTCCTGAATATATTCAGGAAAAAACGCATACGCCCTTTTTGGCCAAGTGCATCATTGTGGACGTTCTGCCTCTTTTCCTATGCTTTCAATGCAATTCCAGTCTACCTCCTGAAATCGGTTTCCTGCAATTCTGCCCCGCTTTCAAGTCCTCTTGGCAGCCTTACTTCAGTATATTTTTGGACGATAGTTGTCATTTATAACTCTGCAGGTTTGTGAATTACAGTGCCCCTGAGCTCCTTTCTTCAACTCGCTTTCTTGTGAGCTGGCCGCAACACCGCAGGATGGCTTCAGGCCCTAATCTGGTTCCGGCACGGCACGCTGAGCCTTTGGTTATTTCCTCTTCCTGGTGGGAAATGAGAGTTAAATTTGCCCGTCCAGACACCTCCAGCTAGTCTCTCATTGGTTCTCGCTATTCCTGTTCATCTTCCGCAGAAATTGCAAACTGGGCCAAACAGGAGGTTAAAGGGACTGACTCTCCAAGTCGGGAGAGTGTTAGTAAAGCGTCTGGAATGTTGCACCCGAGTACCAGGGTACGAAAACTGAGACATATTTGAACACGTCTCCCGATCACATGGTTGATCATACTCTAGGTTCCACATGCATGTTTTAGCTGAAGGAAGAATACCTTAAACCTGGGTAGTTGAAACCCGTGGAATGGGTACCATGCAATATGACTTCAAAGGGTCTTCATTTGCTCACCGAACCTCTCCAATCCTATCACTGCTGCGTTTATGTCCCTGTACACATGCTTGATTCTCTTTCGGAGACATAGCAATCCATAGGTTTTAAGATACTTAAGAGTCAGGTACACTCTTAGGCGTTTAATATGCGGTGTTGAGTCCATTTCGTTGAGCAAGGAGTAGCTCTTGTCTATTCCATATTTGGCTTAAGGAACTTTATCTGTGCTCATTTCAATCTCTGGTTTTATGCAGCACCCCAACTCACCTTTACCCTTAAACAAGCATAAGTTGGTTTTCTAAATTTGAGACCCTGTTCTGTTCTGTAATTCAGTTCCTGTGTAGCCAAGTTTACATTCCGTGTATTACTGATATCTTATGATGTTTCTTTTTCTGTGTGACTTATTTCAGTTAGAATCATCGTACCTGAATCCACTCATTGTGCTGCTACGGGCCTGATGACATAGATTTCACTGCTGAGTGATACTGCATTGTACGTAAGTACCACAAGTTCTTTATCCATTTTTCACTTTCTGTGATATTGAACTTGTACGGTAAACCAGGTTCTTGTAAACAGAGGCGTCCCAAACATTGGGGTGGCTGTATCTTTTTGATTTTAATTTCCCTAAGCTATAGGACCATAAGTGGAAGTGCCCTAGGCTCTGTTGCTTTGTTTTTTAGATGTTTCAGGAAACACCATACACTTCTCCCGAGTGTCTGTTGGCAATTTACATCCCGCCCATCAGCATAACAAGGCTCCCAGTTCTCCATGGCCTGTCCTGCCTTTCTGGATTTTACACTTTTTTCAGATGGCCCTTTTGACCGGGGGGAAGTGAGACTTCATTGTAGTGCAGATTTCCTTTGCAAGCTTGCTTGGTTGGCCAAAAAGGGCGTATGCGTTTTTTCCTGAATATATTCAGGAAAAAACGCATACGCCCTTTTTGGCCAAGTGCATCATTGTGGACGTTCTGCCTCTTTTCCTATGCTTTCAATGCAATTCCAGTCTACCTCCTGAAATCGGTTTCCTGCAATTCTGCCCCGCTTTCAAGTCCTCTTGGCAGCCTTACTTCAGTATATTTTTGGACGATAGTTGTCATTTATAACTCTGCAGGTTTGTGAATTACAGTGCCCCTGAGCTCCTTTCTTCAACTCGCTTTCTTGTGAGCTGGCCGCAACACCGCAGGATGGCTTCAGGCCCTAATCTGGTTCCGGCACGGCACGCTGAGCCTTTGGTTATTTCCTCTTCCTGGTGGGAAATGAGAGTTAAATTTGCCCGTCCAGACACCTCCAGCTAGTCTCTCATTGGTTCTCGCTATTCCTGTTCATCTTCTGCAGAAATTGCAAACTGGGCCAAACAGGAGGTTAAAGGGACTGACTCTCCAAGTCGGGAGAGTGTTAGTAAAGCGTCTGGAATGTTGCACCCGAGTACCAGGGTACGAAAACTGAGACATATTTGAACACGTCTCCCGATCACATGGTTGATCATACTCTAGGTTCCACATGCATGTTTTAGCTGAAGGAAGAATACCTTAAACCTGGGTAGTTGAAACCCGTGGAATGGGTACCATGCAATATGACTTCAAAGGGTCTTCATTTGCTCACCGAACCTCTCCAATCCTATCACTGCTGCGTTTATGTCCCTGTACACATGCTTGATTCTCTTTCGGAGACATAGCAATCCATAGGTTTTAAGATACTTACTATTCAGGTACATTCTTAGGCGTTTAATATGCGGTGTTGAGTCCATTTCGTTGAGCAAGGAGTAGCTCTTGTCTATTCCATATTTGGCTTAAGGAACTTTATCTGTGCTCATTTCAATCTCTGGTTTTATGCAGCACCCCAACTCACCTTTACCCTTAAACAAGCATAAGTTGGTTTTCGAAATTTGAGACCCTGTTCTGTTCTGTAATTCAGTTCCTGTGTAGCCAAGTTTACATTCCGTGTATTACTGATATCTTATGATGTTTCTTTTTCTGTGTGACTTATTTCAGTTAGAATCATCGTACCTGAATCCACTCATTGTGCTGCTACGGGCCTGATGACATAGATTTCACTGCTGAGTGATACTGCATTGTACGTAAGTACCACAAGTTCTTTATCCATTTTTCACTTTCTGTGATATTGAACTTGTACGGTAAACGAGGTTCTTGTAAACAGAGGCGTCCCAAACATTGGGGTGGCTGTATCTTTTTGATTTTAATTTCCCTAAGCTATAGGACCATAAGTGGAAGTGCCCTAGGCTCTGTTGCTTTGTTTTTTAGACGTTTCAGGAAACACCATACACTTCTCCCGAGTGTCTGTTGGCAATTTACATCCCGCCCATCAGCATAACAAGGCTCCCAGTTCTCCATGGCCTGTCCTGCCTTTCTGGATTTTACACTTTTTTCACATGGCCCTTTTGACCGGGGGGAAGTGAGACTTCATTGTAGTGCAGATTTCCTTTGCAAGCTTGCTTGGTTGGCCAAAAAGGGCGTATGCGTTTTTTCCTGAATATATTCAGGAAAAAACGCATACGCCCTTTTTGGCCAAGTGCATCATTGTGGACGTTCTGCCTCTTTTCCTATGCTTTCAATGCAATTCCAGTCTACCTCCTGAAATCGGTTTCCTGCAATTCTGCCCCGCTTTCAAGTCCTCTTGGCAGCCTTACTTCAGTATATTTTTGGACGATAGCTGTCATTTATAACTCTGCAGGTTGGTGAATTACAGTGCCCCTGAGCTCCTTTCTTCAACTCGTTTTCTTGTGAGCTGGCCGCACACCGCAGGATGGCTTCAGGCCCTAATCTGGTTCCGGCACGGCACGCTGAGCCTTTGGTTATTTCCTCTTCCTGGTGGGAAATGAGAGTTAAATTTGCCCGTCCAGACACCTCCAGCTAGTCTCTCATTGGTTCTCGCTATTCCTGTTCATCTTCCGCAGAAATTGCAAACTGGGCCAAACAGGAGGTTAAAGGGACTGACTCTCCAAGTCGGGAGAGTGTTAGTAAAGCGTCTGGAATGTTGCACCCGAGTACCAGGGTACGAAAACTGAGACATATTTGAACACGTCTCCCGATCACATGGTTGATCATACTCTAGGTTCCACATGCATGTTTTAGCTGAAGGAAGAATACCTTAAACCTGGGTAGTTGAAACCCGTGGAATGGGTACCATGCAATATGACTTCAAAGGGTCTTCATTTGCTCACCGAACCTCTCCAATCCTATCACTGCTGCGTTTACGTCCCTGTACACATGCTTGATTCTCTTTCGGAGACATAGCAATCCATAGGTTTTAAGATACTTAAGAGTCAGGTACATTCTTAGGCGTTTAATATGCGGTGTTGAGTCCATTTCGTTGAGCAAGGAGTAGCTCTTGTCTATTCCATATTTGGCTTAAGGAACTTTATCTGTGCTCATTTCAATCTCTGGTTTTATGCAGCACCCCAACTCACCTTTACCCTTAAACAAGCATAAGTTTGTTTTCGAAATTTGAGACCCTGTTCTGTTCTGTAATTCAGTTCCTGTGTAGCCAAGTTTACATTCCGTGTATTACTGATATCTTATGATGTTTCTTTTTCTGTGTGACTTATTTCAGTTAGAATCATCGTACCTGAATCCACTCATTGTGCTGCTACGGGCCTGATGACATAGATTTCACTGCTGAGTGATACTGCATTGTACGTAAGTACCACAAGTTCTTTATCCATTTTTCACTTTCTGTGATATTGAACTTGTACGGTAAACGAGGTTCTTGTAAACAGAGGCGTCCCAAACATTGGGGTGGCTGTATCTTTTTGATTTTAATTTCCCTAAGCTATAGGACCATAAGTGGAAGTGCCCTAGGCTCTGTTGCTTTGTTTTTTAGATGTTTCAGGAAACACCATACACTTCTCCCGAGTGTCTGTTGGCAATTTACATCCCGCCCATCAGCATAACAAGGCTCCCAGTTCTCCATGGCCTGTCCTGCCTTTCTGGATTTTACACTTTTTTCAGATGGCCCTTTTGACCGGGGGGAAGTGAGACTTCATTGTAGTGCAGATTTCCTTTGCAAGCTTGCTTGGTTGGCCAAAAAGGGCGTATGCGTTTTTTCCTGAATATATTCAGGAAAAAACGCATACGCCCTTTTTGGCCAAGTGCATCATTGTGGACGTTCTGCCTCTTTTCCTATGCTTTCAATGCAATTCCAGTCTACCTCCTGAAATCGGTTTCCTGCAATTCTGCCCCGCTTTCAAGTCCTCTTGGCAGCCTTACTTCAGTATATTTTTGGACGATAGTTGTCATTTATAACTCTGCAGGTTTGTGAATTACAGTGCCCCTGAGCTCCTTTCTTCAACTCGTTTTCTTGTGAGCTGGCCGCAACACCGCAGGATGGCTTCAGGCCCTAATCTGGTTCCGGCACGGCACGCTGAGCCTTTGGTTATTTCCTCTTCCTGGTGGGAAATGAGAGTTAAATTTGCCCGTCCAGACACCTCCAGCTAGTCTCTCATTGGTTCTCGCTATTCCTGTTCATCTTCCACAGAAATTGCAAACTGGGCCAAACAGGAGGTTAAAGTGACTGACTCTCCAAGTCGGGAGAGTGTTAGTAAAGCGTCTGGAATGTTGCACCCGAGTACCAGGGTACGAAAACTGAGACATATTTGAACACGTCTCCCGATCACATGGTTGATCATACTCTAGGTTCCACATGCATGTTTTAGCTGAAGGAAGAATACCTTAAACCTGGGTAGTTGAAACCCGTGGAATGGGTACCATGCAATATGACTTCAAAGGGTCTTCATTTGCTCACCGAACCTCTCCAATCCTATCACTGCTGCGTTTACGTCCCTGTACACATGCTTGATTCTCTTTCGGAGACATAGCAATCCATAGGTTTTAAGATACTTAAGAGTCAGGTACATTCTTAGGCGTTTAATATGCGGTGTTGAGTCCATTTCGTTGAGCAAGGAGTAGCTCTTGTCTATTCCATATTTGGCTTAAGGAACTTTATCTGTGCTCATTTCAATCTCTGGTTTTATGCAGCACCCCAACTCACCTTTACCCTTAAACAAGCATAAGGTGGTTTTCTAAATTTGAGACCCTGTTCTGTTCTGTAATTCAGTTCCTGTGTAGCCAAGTTTACATTCCGTGTATTACTGATATCTTATGATGTTTCTTTTTCTGTGTGACTTATTTCAGTTAGAATCATCGTACCTGAATCCACTCATTGTGCTGCTACGGGCCTGATGACATAGATTTCACTGCTGAGTGATACTGCATTGTACGTAAGTACCACAAGTTCTTTATCCATTTTTCACTTTCTGTGATATTGAACTTGTACGGTAAACGAGGTTCTTGTAAACAGAGGCGTCCCAAACATTGGGGTGGCTGTATCTTTTTGATTTTAATTTCCCTAAGCTATAGGACCATAAGTGGAAGTGCCCTAGGCTCTGTTGCTTTGTTTTTTAGATGTTTCAGGAAACACCATACACTTCTCCGGAGTGTCTGTTGGCAATTTACATCCCGCCCATCAGCATAACAAGGCTCCCAGTTCTCCATGGCCTGTCCTGCCTTTCTGGATTTTACACTTTTTTCAGATGGCCCTTTTGACCGGGGGGAAGTGAGACTTCATTGTAGTGCAGATTTCCTTTGCAAGCTTGCTTGGTTGGCCAAAAAGGGCGTATGCGTTTTTTCCTGAATATATTCAGGAAAAAACGCATACGCCCTTTTTGGCCAAGTGCATCATTGTGGACGTTCTGCCTCTTTTCCTATGCTTTCGATGCAATTCCAGTCTACCTCCTGAAATCGGTTTCCTGCAATTCTGCCCCGCTTTCAAGTCCTCTTGGCAGCCTTACTTCAGTATATTTTTGGACGATAGTTGTCATTTATAACTCTGCAGGTTTGTGAATTACAGTGCCCCTGAGCTCCTTTCTTCAACTCGCTTTCTTGTGAGCTGGCCGCACCACCGCAGGATGGCTTCAGGCCCTAATCTGGTTCCGGCACGGCATGCTGAGCCTTTGGTTATTTCCTCTTCCTGGTGGGAAATGAGAGTTAAATTTGCCCGTCCAGACACCTCCAGCTAGTCTCCCATTGGTTCTCGCTATTCCTGTTCATCTTCCGCAGAAATTGCAAACTGGGCCAAACAGGAGTTTAAAGGGACTGACTCTCCAAGTCGGGAGAGTGTTAGTAAAGCGTCTGGAATGTTGCACCCGAGTACCAGGGTACGAAAACTGAGACATATTTGAACACGTCTCCCGATCACATGGTTGATCATACTCTAGGTTCCACATGCATGTTTTAGCTGAAGGAAGAATACCTTAAACCTGGGTAGTTGAAACCCGTGGAATGGGTACCATGCAATATGACTTCAAAGGGTCTTCATTTGCTCACCGAACCTCTCCAATCCTATCACTGCTGCGTTTATGTCCCTGTACACATGCTTGATTCTCTTTCGGAGACATAGCAATCCATAGGTTTTAAGATACTTAAGAGTCAGGTACACTCTTAGGCGTTTAATATGCGGTGTTGAGTCCATTTCGTTGAGCAAGGAGTAGCTCTTGTCTATTCCATATTTGGCTTAAGGAACTTTATCTGTGCTCATTTCAATCTCTGGTTTTATGCAGCACCCCAACTCACCTTTCCCCTTAAACAAGCATAAGTTGGTTTTCTAAATTTGAGACCCTGTTCTGTTCTGTAATTCAGTTCCTGTGTAGCCAAGTTTACATTCCGTGTATTACTGATATCTTATGATGTTTCTTTTTCTGTGTGACTTATTTCAGTTAGAATCATCGTACCTGAATCCACTCATTGTGCTGCTACGGGCCTGATGACATAGATTTCACTGCTGAGTGATACTGCATTGTACGTAAGTACCACAAGTTCTTTATCCATTTTTCACTTTCTGTGATATTGAACTTGTACGGTAAACGAGGTTCTTGTAAACAGAGGCGTCCCAAACATTGGGGTGGCTGTATCTTTTTGATTTTAATTTCCCTAAGCTATAGGACCATAAGTGGAAGTGCCCTAGGCTCTGTTGCTTTGTTTTTTAGATGTTTCAGGAAACACCATACACTTCTCCCGAGTGTCTGTTGGCAATTTACATCCCGCCCATCAGCATAACAAGGCTCCCAGTTCTCCATGGCCTGTCCTGCCTTTCTGGATTTTACACTTTTTTCAGATGGCCCTTTTGACCGGGGGGAAGTGAGACTTCATTGTAGTGCAGATTTCCTTTGCAAGCTTGCTTGGTTGGCCAAAAAGGGCGTATGCGTTTTTTCCTGAATATATTCAGGAAAAAACGCATACGCCCTTTTTGGCCAAGTGCATCATTGTGGACGTTCTGCCTCTTTTCCTATGCTTTCAATGCAATTCCAGTCTACCTCCTGAAATCGGTTTCCTGCAATTCTGCCCCGCTTTCAAGTCCTCTTGGCAGCCTTACTTCAGTATATTTTTGGACGATAGTTGTCATTTATAACTCTGCAGGTTTGTGAATTACAGTGCCCCTGAGCTCCTTTCTTCAACTCGCTTTCTTGTGAGCTGGCCGCAACACCGCAGGATGGCTTCAGGCCCTAATCTGGTTCCGGCACGGCACGCTGAGCCTTTGGTTATTTCCTCTTCCTGGTGGGAAATGAGAGTTAAATTTGCCCGTCCAGACACCTCCAGCTAGTCTCTCATTGGTTCTCGCTATTCCTGTTCATCTTCCGCAGAAATTGCAAACTGGGCCAAACAGGAGGTTAAAGGGACTGACTCTCCAAGTCGGGAGAGTGTTAGTAAAGCGTCTGGAATGTTGCACCCGAGTACCAGGGTACGAAAACTGAGATATATTTGAACACGTCTCCCGATCACATGGTTGATCATACTCTAGGTTCCACATGCATGTTTTAGCTGAAGGAAGAATACCTTAAACCTGGGTAGTTGAAACCCGTGGAATGGGTACCATGCAATATGACTTCAAAGGGTCTTCATTTGCTCACCGAACCTCTCCAATCCTATCACTGCTGCGTTTATGTCCCTGTACACATGCTTGATTCTCTTTCGGAGACATAGCAATCCATAGGTTTTAAGATACTTAAGAGTCAGGTACACTCTTAGGCGTTTAATATGCGGTGTTGAGTCCATTTCGTTGAGCAAGGAGTAGCTCTTGTCTATTCCATATTTGGCTTAAGGAACTTTATCTGTGCTCATTTCAATCTCTGGTTTTATGCAGCACCCCAACTCACCTTTCCCCTTAAACAAGCATAAGTTGGTTTTCTAAATTTGAGACCCTGTTCTGTTCTGTAATTCAGTTCCTGTGTAGCCAAGTTTACATTCCGTGTATTACTGATATCTTATGATGTTTCTTTTTCTGTGTGACTTATTTCAGTTAGAATCATCGTACCTGAATTCACTCATTGTGCTGCTACGGGCCTGATGACATAGATTTCACTGCTGAGTGATACTGCATTGTACGTAAGTACCACAAGTTCTTTATCCATTTTTCACTTTCTGTGATATTGAACTTGTATGGTAAACGAGGTTCTTGTAAACAGAGGCGTCCCAAACATTGGGGTGGCTGTATCTTTTTGATTTTAATTTCCCTAAGCTATAGGACCATAAGTGGAAGTGCCCTAGGCTCTGTTGCTTTGTTTTTTAGATGTTTCAGGAAACACCATACACTTCTCCCGAGTGTCTGTTGGCAATTTACATCCCGCCCATCAGCATAACAAGGCTCCCAGTTCTCCATGGCCTGTCCTGCCTTTCTGGATTTTACACTTTTTTCAGATGGCCCTTTTGACCGGGGGGAAGTGAGACTTCATTGTAGTGCAGATTTCCTTTGCAAGCTTGCTTGGTTGGCCAAAAAGGGCGTATGCGTTTTTTCCTGAATATATTCAGGAAAAAACGCATACGCCCTTTTTGGCCAAGTGCATCATTGTGGACGTTCTGCCTCTTTTCCTATGCTTTCAATGCAATTCCTGTCTACCTCCTGAAATCGGTTTCCTGCAATTCTGCCCCGCTTTCAAGTCCTCTTGGCAGCCTTACTTCAGTATATTTTTGGACGATAGTTGTCATTTATAACTCTGCAGGTTTGTGAATTACAGTGCCCCTGAGCTCCTTTCTTCAACTCGTTTTCTTGTGAGCTGGCCGCAACACCACAGGATGGCTTCAGGCCCTAATCTGGTTCCGGCACGGCACGCTGAGCCTTTGGTTATTTCCTCTTCCTGGTGGGAAATGAGAGTTAAATTTGCCCGTCCAGACACCTCCAGCTAGTCTCTCATTGGTTCTCGCTATTCCTGTTCATCTTCCGCAGAAATTGCAAACTGGGCCAAACAGGAGGTTAAAGGGACTGACTCTCCAAGTCGGGAGAGTGTTAGTAAAGCGTCTGGAATGTTGCACCCGAGTACCAGGGTACGAAAACTGAGACATATTTGAACACGTCTCCCGATCACATGGTTGATCATACTCTAGGTTCCACATGCATGTTTTAGCTGAAGGAAGAATACCTTAAACCTGGGTAGTTGAAACCCGTGGAATGGGTACCATGCAATATGACTTCAAAGGGTCTTCATTTGCTCACCGAACCTCTCCAATCCTATCACTGCTGCGTTTATGTCCCTGTACACATGCTTGATTCTCTTTCGGAGACATAGCAATCCATAGGTTTTAAGATACTTAAGAGTCAGGTACATTCTTAGGCGTTTAATATGCGGTGTTGAGTCCATTTCGTTGAGCAAGGAGTAGCTCTTGTCTATTCCATATTTGGCTTAAGGAACTTTATCTGTGCTCATTTCAATCTCTGGTTTTATGCAGCACCCCAACTCACCTTTCCCCTTAAACAAGCATAAGTTGGTTTTCTAAATTTGAGACCCTGTTCTGTTCTGTAATTCAGTTCCTGTGTAGCCAAGTTTACATTCCGTGTATTACTGATATCTTATGATGTTTCTTTTTCTGTGTGACTTATTTCAGTTAGAATCATCGTACCTGAATCCACTCATTGTGCTGCTACGGGCCTGATGACATAGATTTCACTGCTGAGTGATACTGCATTGTACGTAAGTACCACAAGTTCTTTATCCATTTTTCACTTTCTGTGATATTGAACTTGTACGGTAAACGAGGTTCTTGTAAACAGAGGCGTCCCAAACATTGGGGTGGCTGTATCTTTTTGATTTTAATTTCCCTAAGCTATAGGACCATAAGTGGAAGTGCCCTAGGCTCTGTTGCTTTGTTTTTTAGATGTTTCAGGAAACACCATACACTTCTCCCGAGTGTCTGTTGGCAATTTACATCCCGCCCATCAGCATAACAAGGCTCCCAGTTCTCCATGGCCTGTCCTGCCTTTCTGGATTTTACACTTTTTTCAGATGGCCCTTTTGACCGGGGGGAAGTGAGACTTCATTGTAGTGCAGATTTCCTTTGCAAGCTTGCTTGGTTGGCCAAAAAGGGCGTATGCGTTTTTTCCTGAATATATTCAGGAAAAAACGCATACGCCCTTTTTGGCCAAGTGCATCATTGTGGACGTTCTGCCTCTTTTCCTATGCTTTCAATGCAATTCCAGTCTACCTCCTGAAATCGGTTTCCTGCAATTCTGCCCCGCTTTCAAGTCCTCTTGGCAGCCTTACTTCAGTATATTTTTGGACGATAGTTGTCATTTATAACTCTGCAGGTTTGTGAATTACAGTGCCCCTGAGCTCCTTTCTTCAACTCGTTTTCTTGTGAGCTGGCCGCAACACCGCAGGATGGCTTCAGGCCCTAATCTGGTTCCAGCACGGCACGCTGAGCCTTTGGTTATTTCCTCTTCCTGGTGGGAAATGAGAGTTAAATTTGCCCGTCCAGACACCTCCAGCTAGTCTCTCATTGGTTCTCGCTATTCCTGTTCATCTTCCGCAGAAATTGCAAACTGGGCCAAACAGGAGGTTAAAGGGACTGACTCTCCAAGTCGGGAGAGTGTTAGTAAAGCGTCTGGAATGTTGCACCCGAGTACCAGGGTACGAAAACTGAGACATATTTGAACACGTCTCCCGATCACATGGTTGATCATACTCTAGGTTCCACATGCATGTTTTAGCTGAAGGAAGAATACCTTAAACCTGGGTAGTTGAAACCCGTGGAATGGGTACCATGCAATATGACTTCAAAGGGTCTTCATTTGCTCACCGAACCTCTCCAATCCTATCACTGCTGCGTTTACGTCCCTGTACACATGCTTGATTCTCTTTCGGAGACATAGCCATCCATAGGTTTTAAGATACTTAAGAGTCAGGTACACTCTTAGGCGTTTAATATGCGGTGTTGAGTCCATTTCGTTGAGCAAGGAGTAGCTCTTGACTATTCCATATTTGGCTTAAGGAACTTTATCTGTGCTCATTTCAATCTCTGGTTTTATGCAGCACCCCAACTCACCTTTCCCCTTAAACAAGCATAAGTTGGTTTTCTAAATTTGAGACCCTGTTCTGTTCTGTAATTCAGTTCCTGTGTAGCCAAGTTTACATTCCGTGTATTACTGATATCTTATGATGTTTCTTTTTCTGTGTGACTTATTTCAGTTAGAATCATCGTACCTGAATCCACTCATTGTGCTGCTACGGGCCTGATGACATAGATTTCACTGCTGAGTGATACTGCATTGTACGTAAGTACCACAAGTTCTTTATCCATTTTTCACTTTCTGTGATATTGAACTTGTACGGTAAACGAGGTTCTTGTAAACAGAGGCGTCCCAAACATTGGGGTGGCTGTATCTTTTTGATTTTAATTTCCCTAAGCTATAGGACCATAAGTGGAAGTGCCCTAGGCTCTGTTGCTTTGTTTTTTAGATGTTTCAGGAAACACCATACACTTCTCCCGAGTGTCTGTTGGCAATTTACATCCCGCCCATCAGCATAACAAGGCTCCCAGTTCTCCATGGCCTGTCCTGCCTTTCTGGATTTTACACTTTTTTCAGATGGCCCTTTTGACCGGGGGGAAGTGAGACTTCATTGTAGTGCAGATTTCCTTTGCAAGCTTGCTTGGTTGGCCAAAAAGGGCGTATGCGTTTTTTCCTGAATATATTCAGGAAAAAACGCATACGCCCTTTTTGGCCAAGTGCATCATTGTGGACGTTCTGCCTCTTTTCCTATGCTTTCGATGCAATTCCAGTCTACCTCCTGAAATCGGTTTCCTGCAATTCTGCCCCGCTTTCAAGTCCTCTTGGCAGCCTTACTTCAGTATATTTTTGGACGATAGTTGTCATTTATAACTCTGCAGGTTTGTGAATTACAGTGTCCCTGAGCTCCTTTCTTCAACTCGCTTTCTTGTGAGCTGGCCGCAACACCGCAGGATGGCTTCAGGCCCTAATCTGGTTCCGGCACGGCACGCTGAGCCTTTGGTTATTTCCTCTTCCTGGTGGGAAATGAGAGTTAAATTTGCCCGTCCAGACACCTCCAGCTAGTCTCTCATTGGTTCTCGCTATTCCTGTTCATCTTCCGCAGAAATTGCAAACTGGGCCAAACAGGAGGTTAAAGTGACTGACTCTCCAAGTCGGGAGAGTGTTAGTAAAGCGTCTGGAATGTTGCACCCGAGTACCAGGGTACGAAAACTGAGACATATTTGAACACGTCTCCCGATCACATGGTTGATCATACTCTAGGTTCCACATGCATGTTTTAGCTGAAGGAAGAATACCTTAAACCTGGGTAGTTGAAACCCGTGGAATGGGTACCATGCAATATGACTTCAAAGGGTCTTCATTTGCTCACCGAACCTCTCCAATCCTATCACTGCTGCGTTTACGTCCCTGTACACATGCTTGATTCTCTTTCGGAGACATAGCAATCCATAGGTTTTAAGATACTTAAGAGTCAGGTACATTCTTAGGCGTTTAATATGCGGTGTTGAGTCCATTTCGTTGAGCAAGGAGTAGCTCTTGTCTATTCCATATTTGGCTTAAGGAACTTTATCTGTGCTCATTTCAATCTCTGGTTTTATGCAGCACCCCAACTCACCTTTCCCCTTAAACAAGCATAAGTTGGTTTTCTAAATTTGAGACCCTGTTCTGTTCTGTAATTCAGTTCCTGTGTAGCCAAGTTTACATTCCGTGTATTACTGATATCTTATGATGTTTCTTTTTCTGTGTGACTTATTTCAGTTAGAATCATCGTACCTGAATCCACTCATTGTGCTGCTACGGGCCTGATGACATAGATTTCACTGCTGAGTGATACTGCATTGTACGTAAGTACCACAAGTTCTTTATCCATTTTTCACTTTCTGTGATATTGAACTTGTATGGTAAACGAGGTTCTTGTAAACAGAGGCGTCCCAAACATTGGGGTGGCTGTATCTTTTTGATTTTAATTTCCCTAAGCTATAGGACCATAAGTGGAAGTGCCCTAGGCTCTGTTGCTTTGTTTTTTAGATGTTTCAGGAAACACCATACACTTCTCCCGAGTGTCTGTTGGCAATTTACATCCCGCCCATCAGCATAACAAGGCTCCCAGTTCTCCATGGCCTGTCCTGCCTTTCTGGATTTTACACTTTTTTCAGATGGCCCTTTTGACCGGGGGGAAGTGAGACTTCATTGTAGTGCAGATTTCCTTTGCAAGCTTGCTTGGTTGGCCAAAAAGGGCGTATGCGTTTTTTCCTGAATATATTCAGGAAAAAACGCATACGCCCTTTTTGGCCAAGTGCATCATTGTGGACGTTCTGCCTCTTTTCCTATGCTTTCAATGCAATTCCAGTCTACCTCCTGAAATCGGTTTCCTGCAATTCTGCCCCGCTTTCAAGTCCTCTTGGCAGCCTTACTTCAGTATATTTTTGGACGATAGTTGTCATTTATAACTCTGCAGGTTTGTGAATTACAGTGCCCCTGAGCTCCTTTCTTCAACTCGCTTTTTTGTGAGCTGGCCGCAACACCGCAGGATGGCTTCAGGCCCTAATCTGGTTCCGGCACGGCACGCTGAGCCTTTGGTTATTTCCTCTTCCTGGTGGGAAATGAGAGTTAAATTTGCCCGTCCTGACACCTCCAGCTAGTCTCTCATTGGTTCTCGCTATTCCTGTTCATCTTCCGCAGAAATTGCAAACTGGGCCAAACAGGAGGTTAAAGGGACTGACTCTCCAAGTCGGGAGAGTGTTAGTAAAGCGTCTGGAATGTTGCACCCGAGTACCAGGGTACGAAAACTGAGACATATTTGAACACGTCTCCCGATCACATGGTTGATCATACTCTAGGTTCCACATGCATGTTTTAGCTGAAGGAAGAATACCTTAAACCTGGGTAGTTGAAACCCGTGGAATGGGTACCATGCAATATGACTTCAAAGGGTCTTCATTTGCTCACCGAACCTCTCCAATCCTATCACTGCTGCGTTTATGTCCCTGTACACATGCTTGATTCTCTTTCGGAGACATAGCAATCCATAGGTTTTAAGATACTTAAGAGTCAGGTACATTCTTAGGCGTTTAATATGCGGTGTTGAGTCCATTTCGTTGAGCAAGGAGTAGCTCTTGTCTATTCCATATTTGGCTTAAGGAACTTTATCTGTGCTCATTTCAATCTCTGGTTTTATGCAGCACCCCAACTCACCTTTACCCTTAAACAAGCATAAGGTGGTTTTCTAAATTTGAGACCCTGTTCTGTTCTGTAATTCAGTTCCTGTGTAGCCAAGTTTACATTCCGTGTATTACTGATATCTTATGATGTTTCTTTTTCTGTGTGACTTATTTCAGTTAGAATCATCGTACCTGAATCCACTCATTGTGCTGCTACGGGCCTGATGACATAGATTTCACTGCTGAGTGATACTGCATTGTACGTAAGTACCACAAGTTCTTTATCCATTTTTCACTTTCTGTGATATTGAACTTGTACGGTAAACGAGGTTCTTGTAAACAGAGGCGTCCCAAACATTGGGGTGGCTGTATCTTTTTGATTTTAATTTCCCTAAGCTATAGGACCATAAGTGGAAGTGTCCTAGGCTCTGTTGCTTTGTTTTTTAGACGTTTCAGGAAACACCATACACTTCTCCCGAGTGTCTGTTGGCAATTTACATCCCGCCCATCAGCATAACAAGGCTCCCAGTTCTCCATGGCCTGTCCTGCCTTTCTGGATTTTACACTTTTTTCAGATGGCCCTTTTGACCGGGGGGAAGTGAGACTTCATTGTAGTGCAGATTTCCTTTGCAAGCTTGCTTGGTTGGCCAAAAAGGGCGTATGCGTTTTTTCCTGAATATATTCAGGAAAAAACGCATACGCCCTTTTTGGCCAAGTGCATCATTGTGGACGTTCTGCCTCTTTTCCTATGCTTTCAATGCAATTCCAGTCTACCTCCTGAAATCGGTTTCCTGCAATTCTGCCCCGCTTTCAAGTCCTCTTGGCAGCCTTACTTCAGTATATTTTTGGACGATAGTTGTCATTTATAACTCTGCAGGTTTGTGAATTACAGTGCCCCTGAGCTCCTTTCTTCAACTCGTTTTCTTGTGAGCTGGCCGCAACACCGCAGGATGGCTTCAGGCCCTAATCTGGTTCCGGCACGGCACGCTGAGCCTTTGGTTATTTCCTCTTCCTGGTGGGAAATGAGAGTTAAATTTGCCCGTCCAGACACCTCCAGCTAGTCTCTCATTGGTTCTCGCTATTCCTGTTCATCTTCCGCAGAAATTGCAAACTGGGCCAAACAGGAGGTTAAAGGGACTGACTCTCCAAGTCGGGAGAGTGTTAGTAAAGCGTCTGGAATGTTGCACCCGAGTACCAGGGTACGAAAACTGAGACATATTTGAACACGTCTCCCGATCACATGGTTGATCATACTCTAGGTTCCACATGCATGTTTTAGCTGAAGGAAGAATACCTTAAACCTGGGTAGTTGAAACCCGTGGAATGGGTACCATGCAATATGACTTCAAAGGGTCTTCATTTGCTCACCGAACCTCTCCAATCCTATCACTGCTGCGTTTATGTCCCTGTACACATGCTTGATTCTCTTTCGGAGACATAGCAATCCATAGGTTTTAAGATACTTAAGAGTCAGGTACATTCTTAGGCGTTTAATATGCGGTGTTGAGTCCATTTCGTTGAGCAAGGAGTAGCTCTTGTCTATTCCATATTTGGCTTAAGGAACTTTATCTGTGCTCATTTCAATCTCTGGTTTTATGCAGCACCCCAACTCACCTTTACCCTTAAACAAGCATAAGGTGGTTTTCTAAATTTGAGACCCTGTTCTGTTCTGTAATTCAGTTCCTGTGTAGCCAAGTTTACATTCCGTGTATTACTGATATCTTATGATGTTTCTTTTTCTGTGTGACTTATTTCAGTTAGAATCATCGTACCTGAATCCACTCATTGTGCTGCTACGGGCCTGATGACATAGATTTCACTGCTGAGTGATACTGCATTGTACGTAAGTACCACAAGTTCTTTATCCATTTTTCACTTTCTGTGATATTGAACTTGTACGGTAAACGAGGTTCTTGTAAACAGAGGCGTCCCAAACATTGGGGTGGCTGTATCTTTTTGATTTTAATTTCCCTAAGCTATAGGACCATAAGTGGAAGTGCCCTAGGCTCTGTTGCTTTGTTTTTTAGACGTTTCAGGAAACACCATACACTTCTCCCGAGTGTCTGTTGGCAATTTACATCCCGCCCATCAGCATAACAAGGCTCCCAGTTCTCCATGGCCTGTCCTGCCTTTCTGGATTTTACACTTTTTTCAGATGGCCCTTTTGACCGGGGGGAAGTGAGACTTCATTGTAGTGCAGATTTCCTTTGCAAGCTTGCTTGGTTGGCCAAAAAGGGCGTATGCGTTTTTTCCTGAATATATTCAGGAAAAAACGCATACGCCCTTTTTGGCCAAGTGCATCATTGTGGACGTTCTGCCTCTTTTCCTATGCTTTCAATGCAATTCCAGTCTACCTCCTGAAATCGGTTTCCTGCAATTCTGCCCCGCTTTCAAGTCCTCTTGGCAGCCTTACTTCAGTATATTTTTGGACGATAGTTGTCATTTATAACTCTGCAGGTTTGTGAATTACAGTGCCCCTGAGCTCCTTTCTTCAACTCGTTTTTTTGTGAGCTGGCCGCAACACCGCAGGATGGCTTCAGGCCCTAATCTGGTTCCGGCACGGCACGCTGAGCCTTTGGTTATTTCCTCTTCCTGGTGGGAAATGAGAGTTAAATTTGCCCGTCCAGACACCTCCAGCTAGTCTCTCATTGGTTCTCGCTATTCCTGTTCATCTTCCGCAGAAATTGCAAACTGGGCCAAACAGGAGGTTAAAGGGACTGACTCTCCAAGTCGGGAGAGTGTTAGTAAAGCGTCTGGAATGTTGCACCCGAGTACCAGGGTACGAAAACTGAGACATATTTGAACACGTCTCCCGATCACATGGTTGATCATACTCTAGGTTCCACATGCATGTTTTAGCTGAAGGAAGAATACCTTAAACCTGGGTAGTTGAAACCCGTGGAATGGGTACCATGCAATATGACTTCATAGGGTCTTCATTTGCTCACCGAACCTCTCCAATCCTATCACTGCTGCGT
The DNA here is from genome assembly GCF_963455315.2 of Globicephala melas. Taxonomy (NCBI): domain Eukaryota; kingdom Metazoa; phylum Chordata; class Mammalia; order Artiodactyla; family Delphinidae; genus Globicephala; species Globicephala melas. The sequence continues at coordinate 33,132 of NW_027207722.1, forward strand.
TTATGTCCCTGTACACATGCTTGATTCTCTTTCGGAGACATAGCAATCCATAGGTTTTAAGATACTTAAGAGTCAGGTACATTCTGAGGCGTTTAATATGCGGTGTTGAGTCCATTTCGTTGAGCAAGGAGTAGCTCTTGTCTATTCCATATTTGGCTTAAGGAACTTTATCTGTGCTCATTTCAATCTCTGGTTTTATGCAGCACCCCAACTCACCTTTCCCCTTAAACAAGCATAAGTTGGTTTTCTAAATTTGAGACCCTGTTCTGTTCTGTAATTCAGTTCCTGTGTAGCCAAGTTTACATTCCGTGTATTACTGATATCTTATGATGTTTCTTTTTCTGTGTGACTTATTTCAGTTAGAATCATCGTACCTGAATCCACTCATTGTGCTGCTACGGGCCTGATGACATAGATTTCACTGCTGAGTGATACTGCATTGTACGTAAGTACCACAAGTTCTTTATCCATTTTTCACTTTCTGTGATATTGAACTTGTACGGTAAACGAGGTTCTTGTAAACAGAGGCGTCCCAAACATTGGGGTGGCTGTATCTTTTTGATTTTAATTTCCCTAAGCTATAGGACCATAAGTGGAAGTGCCCTAGGCTCTGTTGCTTTGTTTTTTAGATGTTTCAGGAAACACCATACACTTCTCCCGAGTGTCTGTTGGCAATGTACATCCCGCCCATCAGTATAACAAGGCTCCCAGTTCTCCATGGCCTGTCCTGCCTTTCTGGATTTTACACTTTTTTCAGATGGCCCTTTTGACCAGGGGGAAGTGAGACTTCATTGTAGTGCAGATTTCCTTTGCAAGCTTGCTTGGTTGGCCAAAAAGGGCGTATGCGTTTTTTCCTGAATATATTCAGGAAACAACGCATACGCCCTTTTTGGCCAAGTGCATCATTGTGGACGTTCTGCCTCTTTTCCTATGCTTTCAATGCAATTCCAGTCTACCTCCTGAAATCGGTTTCCTGCAATTCTGCCCCGCTTTCAAGTCCTCTTGGCAGCCTTACTTCAGTATATTTTTGGACGATAGTTGTCATTTATAACTCTGCAGGTTTGTGAATTACAGTGCCCCTGAGCTCCTTTCTTCAACTCGTTTTCTTGTGAGCTGGCCGCAACACCGCAGGATGGCTTCAGGCCCTAATCTGGTTCCGGCACGGCACGCTGAGCCTTTGGTTATTTCCTCTTCCTGGTGGGAAATGAGAGTTAAATTTTCCCGTCCAGACACCTCCAGCTAGTCTCTCATTGGTTCTCCCTATTCCTGTTCATCTTCCGCAGAAATTGCAAACTGGGCCAAACAGGAGGTTAAAGGGACTGACTCTCCAAGTCGGGAGAGTGTTAGTAAAGCATCTGGAATGTTGCACCCGAGTACCAGGGTACGAAAACTGAGACATATTTGAACACGTCTCCCGATCACATGGTTGATCATACTCTAGGTTCCACATGCATGTTTTAGCTGAAGGAAGAATACCTTAAACCTGGGTAGTTGAAACCCGTGGAATGGGTACCATGCAATATGACTTCAAAGGGTCTTCATTTGCTCACCGAACCTCTCCAATCCTATCACTGCTGCGTTTATGTCCCTGTACACATGCTTGATTCTCTTTCGGAGACATAGCAATCCATAGGTTTTAAGATACTTAAGAGTCAGGTACATTCTTAGGCGTTTAATATGCGGTGTTGAGTCCATTTCGTTGAGCAAGGAGTAGCTCTTGTCTATTCCATATTTGGCTTAAGGAACTTTATCTGTGCTCATTTCAATCTCTGGTTTTATGCAGCACCCCAACTCACCTTTACCCTTAAACAAGCATAAGTTGGTTTTCTAAATTTGAGACCCTGTTCTGTTCTGTAATTCAGTTCCTGTGTAGCCAAGTTTACATTCCGTGTATTACTGATATCTTATGATGTTTCTTTTTCTGTGTGACTTATTTCAGTTAGAATCATCGTACCTGAATCCACTCATTGTGCTGCTACGGGCCTGATGACATAGATTTCACTGCTGAGTGATACTGCATTGTACGTAAGTACCACAAGTTCTTTATCCATTTTTCACTTTCTGTGATATTGAACTTGTACGGTAAACGAGGTTCTTGTAAACAGAGGCGTCCCAAACATTGGGGTGGCTGTATCTTTTTGATTTTAATTTCCCTAAGCTATAGGACCATAAGTGGAAGTGCCCTAGGCTCTGTTGCTTTGTTTTTTAGATGTTTCAGGAAACACCATACACTTCTCCCGAGTGTCTGTTGGCAATGTACATCCCGCCCATCAGTATAACAAGGCTCCCAGTTCTCCATGGCCTGTCCTGCCTTTCTGGATTTTACACTTTTTTCAGATGGCCCTTTTGACCGGGGGGAAGTGAGACTTCATTGTAGTGCAGATTTCCTTTGCAAGCTTGCTTGGTTGGCCAAAAAGGGCGTATGCGTTTTTTCCTGAATATATTCAGGAAACAACGCATACGCCCTTTTTGGCCAAGTGCATCATTGTGGACGTTCTGCCTCTTTTCCTATGCTTTCAATGCAATTCCAGTCTACCTCCTGAAATCGGTTTCCTGCAATTCTGCCCCGCTTTCAAGTCCTCTTGGCAGCCTTACTTCAGTATATTTTTGGACGATAGTTGTCATTTATAACTCTGCAGGTTTGTGAATTACAGTGCCCCTGAGCTCCTTTCTTCAACTCCTTTTCTTGTGAGCTGGCCGCAACACCGCAGGATGGCTTCAGGCCCTAATCTGGTTCCGGCACGGCACGCTGAGCCTTTGGTTATTTCCTCTTCCTGGTGGGAAATGAGAGTTAAATTTGCCCGTCCAGACACCTCCAGCTAGTCTCTCATTGGTTCTCGCTATTCCTGTTCATCTTCCGCAGAAATTGCAAACTGGGCCAAACAGGAGGTTAAAGGGACTGACTCTCCAAGTCGGGAGAGTGTTAGTAAAGCGTCTGGAATGTTGCACCCGAGTACCAGGGGAGGAAAACTGAGACATATTTGAACACGTCTCCCGATCACATGGTTGATCATACTCTAGGTTCCACATGCATGTTTTAGCTGAAGGAAGAATACCTTAAACCTGGGTAGTTGAAACCCGTGGAATGGGTACCATGCAATATGACTTCAAAGGGTCTTCATTTGCTCACCGAACCTCTCCAATCCTATCACTGCTGCGTTTATGTCCCTGTACACATGCTTGATTCTCTTTCGGAGACATAGCAATCCATAGGTTTTAAGATACTTAAGAGTCAGGTACATTCTTAGGCGTTTAATATGCGGTGTTGAGTCCATTTCGTTGAGCAAGGAGTAGCTCTTGTCTATTCCATATTTGGCTTAAGGAACTTTATCTGTGCTCATTTCAATCTCTGGTTTTATGCAGCACCCCAACTCACCTTTACCCTTAAACAAGCATAAGTTGGTTTTCTAAATTTGAGACCCTGTTCTGTTCTGTAATTCAGTTCCTGTGTAGCCAAGTTTACATTCCGTGTATTACTGATATCTTATGATGTTTCTTTTTCTGTGTGACTTATTTCAGTTAGAATCATCGTACCTGAATCCACTCATTGTGCTGCTACGGGGCTGATGACATAGATTTCACTGCTGAGTGATACTGCATTGTACGTAAGTACCACAAGTTCTTTATCCATTTTTCACTTTCTGTGATATTGAACTTGTACGGTAAACGAGGTTCTTGTAAACAGAGGCGTCCCAAACATCGGGGTGGCTGTATCTTTTTGATTTTAATTTCCCTAAGCTATAGGACCATAAGTGGAAGTGCCCTAGGCTCTGTTGCTTTGTTTTTTAGACGTTTCAGGAAACACCATACACTTCTCCCGAGTGTCTGTTGGCAATGTACATCCCGCCCATCAGCATAACAAGGCTCCCAGTTCTCCATGGCCTGTCTTGCCTTTCTGGATTTTACACTTTTTTCAGATGGCCCTTTTGACCGGGGGGAAGTGAGACTTCATTGTAGTGCAGATTTCCTTTGCAAGCTTGCTTGGTTGGCCAAAAAGGGCGTATGCGTTTTTTCCTGAATATATTCAGGAAAAAACGCATACGCCCTTTTTGGCCAAGTGCATCATTGTGGACGTTCTGCCTCTTTTCCTATGCTTTCAATGCAATTCCAGTCTACCTCCTGAAATCGGTTTCCTGCAATTCTGCCCCGCTTTCAAGTCCTCTTGGCAGCCTTACTTCAGTATATTTTTGGACGATAGTTGTCATTTATAACTCTGCAGTTTTGTGAATTACAGTGCCCCTGAGCTCCTTTCTTCAACTCGTTTTCTTGTGAGCTGGCCGCAACACCGCAGGATGGCTTCAGGCCCTAATCTGGTTCCGGCACGGCACGCTGAGCCTTTGGTTATTTCCTCTTCCTGGTGGGAAATGAGAGTTAAATTTGCCCGTCCAGACACCTCCAGCTAGTCTCTCATTGGTTCTCGCTATTCCTGTTCATCTTCCGCAGAAATTGCAAACTGGGCCAAACAGGAGGTTAAAGGCACTGACTCTCCAAGTCGGGAGAGTGTTAGTAAAGCGTCTGGAATGTTGCACCCGAGTACCAGGGTACGAAAACTGAGACATATTTGAACACGTCTCCCGATCACATGGTTGATCATACTCTAGGTTCCACATGCATGTTTTAGCTGAAGGAAGAATACCTTAAACCTGGGTAGTTGAAACCCGTGGAATGGGTACCATGCAATATGACTTCAAAGGGTCTTCATTTGCTCACCGAACCTCTCCAATCCTATCACTGCTGCGTTTACGTCCCTGTACACATGCTTGATTCTCTTTCGGAGACATAGCAATCCATAGGTTTTAAGATACTTAAGAGTCAGGTACATTCTTAGGCGTTTAATATGCGGTGTTGAGTCCATTTCGTTGAGCAAGGAGTAGCTCTTGTCTATTCCATATTTGGCTTAAGGAACTTTATCTGTGCTCATTTCAATCTCTGGTTTTATGCAGCACCCCAACTCACCTTTACCCTTAAACAAGCATAAGTTGGTTTTCTAAATTTGAGACCCTGTTCTGTTCTGTAATTCAGTTCCTGTGTAGCCAAGTTTACATTCCGTGTATTACTGATATCTTATGATGTTTCTTTTTCTGTGTGACTTATTTCAGTTAGAATCATCGTACCTGAATCCACTCATTGTGCTGCTACGGGCCTGATGACATAGATTTCACTGCTGAGTGATACTGCATTGTACGTAAGTACCACAAGTTCTTTATCAATTTTTCACTTTCTGTGATATTGAACTTGTATGGTAAACGAGGTTCTTGTAAACAGAGGCGTCCCAAACATTGGGGTGGCTGTATCTTTTTGATTTTAATTTCCCTAAGCTATAGGACCATAAGTGGAAGTGCCCTAGGCTCTGTTGCTTTGTTTTTTAGACGTTTCAGGAAACACCATACACTTCTCCCGAGTGTCTGTTGGCAATTTACATCCCGCCCATCAGCATAACAAGGCTCCCAGTTCTCCATGGCCTGTCCTGCCTTTCTGGATTTTACACTTTTTTCAGATGGCCCTTTTGACCGGGGGGAAGTGAGACTTCATTGTAGTGCAGATTTCCTTTGCAAGCTTGCTTGGTTGGCCAAAAAGGGCGTATGCGTTTTTTCCTGAATATATTCAGGAAAAAACGCATACGCCCTTTTTGGCCAAGTGCATCATTGTGGACGTTCTGCCTCTTTTCCTATGCTTTCAATGCAATTCCAGTCTACCTCCTGAAATCGGTTTCCTGCAATTCTGCCCCGCTTTCAAGTCCTCTTGGCAGCCTTACTTCAGTATATTTTTGGACGATAGCTGTCATTTATAACTCTGCAGGTTTGTGAATTACAGTGCCCCTGAGCTCCTTTCTTCAACTCGTTTTCTTGTGAGCTGGCCGCAACACCGCAGGATGGCTTCAGGCCCTAATCTGGTTCCGGCACGGCACGCTGAGCCTTTGGTTATTTCCTCTTCCTGGTGGGAAATGAGAGTTAAATTTGCCCGTCCAGACACCTCCAGCTAGTCTCTCATTGGTTCTCGCTATTCCTGTTCATCTTCCGCAGAAATTGCAAACTGGGCCAAACAGGAGGTTAAAGGGACTGACTCTCCAAGTCGGGAGAGTGTTAGTAAAGCGTCTGGAATGTTGCACCCGAGTACCAGGGTACGAAAACTGAGACATATTTGAACACGTCTCCCGATCACATGGTTGATCATACTCTAGGTTCCACATGCATGTTTTAGCTGAAGGAAGAATACCTTAAACCTGGGTAGTTGAAACCCGTGGAATGGGTACCATGCAATATGACTTCAAAGGGTCTTCATTTGCTCACCAAACCTCTCCAATCCTATCACTGCTGCGTTTATGTCCCTGTACACATGCTTGATTCTCTTTCGGAGACATAGCAATCCATAGGTTTTAAGATACTTAAGAGTCAGGTACATTCTTAGGCGTTTAATATGTGGTGTTGAGTCCATTTCGTTGAGCAAGGAGTAGCTCTTGTCTATTCCATATTTGGCTTAAGGAACTTTATCTGTGCTCATTTCAATCTCTGGTTTTATGCAGCACCCCAACTCACCTTTACCCTTAAACAAGCATAAGTTGGTTTTCTAAATTTGAGACCCTGTTCTGTTCTGTAATTCAGTTCCTGTGTAGCCAAGTTTACATTCCGTGTATTACTGATATCTTATGATGTTTCTTTTTCTGTGTGACTTATTTCAGTTAGAATCATCGTACCTGAATCCACTCATTGTGCTGCTACGGGCCTGATGACATAGATTTCACTGCTGAGTGATACTGCATTGTACGTAAGTACCACAAGTTCTTTATCCATTTTTCACTTTCTGTGATATTGAACTTGTACGGTAAACGAGGTTCTTGTAAACAGAGGCGTCCCAAACATTGGGGTGGCTGTATCTTTTTGATTTTAATTTCCCTAAGCTATAGGACCATAAGTGGAAGTGCCCTAGGCTCTGTTGCTTTGTTTTTTAGATGTTTCAGGAAACACCATACACTTCTCCCGAGTGTCTGTTGGCAATTTACATCCCGCCCATCAGCATAACAAGGCTCCCAGTTCTCCATGGCCTGTCCTGCCTTTCTGGATTTTACACTTTTTTCAGATGGCCCTTTTGACCGGGGGGAAGTGAGACTTCATTGTAGTGCAGATTTCCTTTGCAAGCTTGCTTGGTTGGCCAAAAAGGGCGTATGCGTTTTTTCCTGAATATATTCAGGAAAAAACGCATACGCCCTTTTTGGCCAAGTGCATCATTGTGGACGTTCTGCCTCTTTTCCTATGCTTTCAATGCAATTCCAGTCTACCTCCTGAAATCGGTTTCCTGCAATTCTGCCCCGCTTTCAAGTCCTCTTGGCAGCCTTACTTCAGTATATTTTTGGACGATAGTTGTCATTTATAACTCTGCAGGTTTGTGAATTACAGTGCCCCTGAGCTCCTTTCTTCAACTCGTTTTCTTGTGAGCTGGCCGCAACACCGCAGGATGGCTTCAGGCCCTAATCTAGTTCCGGCACGGCACGCTGAGCCTTTGGTTATTTCCTCTTCCTGGTGGGAAATGAGAGTTAAATTTGCCCGTCCAGACACCTCCAGCTAGTCTCTCATTGGTTCTCGCTATTCCTGTTCATCTTCCGCAGAAATTGCAAACTGGGCCAAACAGGAGGTTAAAGGGACTGACTCTCCAAGTCGGGAGAGTGTTAGTAAAGCGTCTGGAATGTTGCAACCGAGTACCAGGGTACGAAAACTGAGACATATTTGAACACGTCTCCCGATCACATGGTTGATCATACTCTAGGTTCCACATGCATGTTTTAGCTGAAGGAAGAATACCTTAAACCTGGGTAGTTGAAACCCGTGGAATGGGTACCATGCAATATGACTTCAAAGGGTCTTCATTTGCTCACCGAACCTCTCCAATCCTATCACTGCTGCGTTTATGTCCCTGTACACATGCTTGATTCTCTTTCGGAGACATAGCAATCCATAGGTTTTAAGATACTTAAGAGTCAGGTACATTCTTAGGCGTTTAATATGCGGTGTTGAGTCCATTTCGTTGAGCAAGGAGTAGCTCTTGTCTATTCCATATTTGGCTTAAGGAACTTTATCTGTGCTCATTTCAATCTCTGGTTTTATGCAGCACCCCAACTCACCTTTACCCTTAAACAAGCATAAGTTGGTTTTCTAAATTTGAGACCCTGTTCTGTTCTGTAATTCAGTTCCTGTGTAGCCAAGTTTACATTCCGTGTATTAGTGATATCTTATGATGTTTCTTTTTCTGTGTGACTTATTTCAGTTAGAATCATCGTACCTGAATCCACTCATTGTGCTGCTACGGGCCTGATGACATAGATTTCACTGCTGAGTGATACTGCATTGTACGTAAGTACCACAAGTTCTTTATCCATTTTTCACTTTCTGTGATATTGAACTTGTACGGTAAACCAGGTTCTTGTAAACAGAGGCGTCCCAAACATTGGGGTGGCTGTATCTTTTTGATTTTAATTTCCCTAAGCTATAGGACCATAAGTGGAAGTGCCCTAGGCTCTGTTGCTTTGTTTTTTAGATGTTTCAGGAAACACCATACACTTCTCCCGAGTGTCTGTTGGCAATTTACAGCCCGCCCATCAGCATAACAAGGCTCCCAGTTCTCCATGGCCTGTCCTGCCTTTCTGGATTTTACACTTTTTCAGATGGCCCTTTTGACCGGGGGGAAGTGAGACTTCATTGTAGTGCAGATTTCCTTTGCAAGCTTTCTTGGTTGGCCAAAAAGGGCGTATGCGTTTTTTCCTGAATATATTCAGGAAAAAACGCATACGCCCTTTTTGGCCAAGTGCATCATTGTGGACGTTCTGCCTCTTTTCCTATGCTTTCAATGCAATTCCAGTCTACCTCCTGAAATCGGTTTCCTGCAATTCTGCCCCGCTTTCAAGTCCTCTTGGCAGCCTTACTTCAGTATATTTTTGGACGATAGTTGTCATTTATAACTCTGCAGGTTTGTGAATTACAGTGCCCCTGAGCTCCTTTCTTCAACTCGCTTTCTTGTGAGCTGGCCGCAACACCGCAGGATGGCTTCAGGCCCTAATCTGGTTCCGGCACGGCACGCTGAGCCTTTGGTTATTTCCTCTTCCTGGTGGGAAATGAGAGTTAAATTTGCCCGTCCAGACACCTCCAGCTAGTCTCTCATTGGTTCTCGCTATTCCTGTTCATCTTCCGCAGAAATTGCAAACTGGGCCAAACAGGAGGTTAAAGGGACTGACTCTCCAAGTCGGGAGAGTGTTAGTAAAGCGTCTGGAATGTTGCACCCGAGTACCAGGGTACGAAAACTGAGACATATTTGAACACGTCTCCCGATCACATGGTTGATCATACTCTAGGTTCCACATGCATGTTTTAGCTGAAGGAAGAATACCTTAAACCTGGGTAGTTGAAACCCGTGGAATGGGTACCATGCAATATGACTTCAAAGGGTCTTCATTTGCTCACCGAACCTCTCCAATCCTATCACTGCTGCGTTTATGTCCCTGTACACATGCTTGATTCTCTTTCGGAGACATAGCAATCCATAGGTTTTAAGATACTTACTATTCAGGTACATTCTTAGGCGTTTAATATGCGGTGTTGAGTCCATTTCGTTGAGCAAGGAGTAGCTCTTGTCTATTCCATATTTGGCTTAAGGAACTTTATCTGTGCTCATTTCAATCTCTGGTTTTATGCAGCACCCCAACTCACCTTTACCCTTAAACAAGCATAAGTTGGTTTTCGAAATTTGAGACCCTGTTCTGTTCTGTAATTCAGTTCCTGTGTAGCCAAGTTTACATTCCGTGTATTACTGATATCTTATGATGTTTCTTTTTCTGTGTGACTTATTTCAGTTAGAATCATCGTACCTGAATCCACTCATTGTGCTGCTACGGGCCTGATGACATAGATTTCACTGCTGAGTGATACTGCATTGTACGTAAGTACCACAAGTTCTTTATCCATTTTTCACTTTCTGTGATATTGAACTTGTACGGTAAACGAGGTTCTTGTAAACAGAGGCGTCCCAAACATTGGGGTGGCTGTATCTTTTTGATTTTAATTTCCCTAAGCTATAGGACCATAAGTGGAAGTGCCCTAGGCTCTGTTGCTTTGTTTTTTAGACGTTTCAGGAAACACCATACACTTCTCCCGAGTGTCTGTTGGCAATTTACATCCCGCCCATCAGCATAACAAGGCTCCCAGTTCTCCATGGCCTGTCCTGCCTTTCTGGATTTTACACTTTTTTCACATGGCCCTTTTGACCGGGGGGAAGTGAGACTTCATTGTAGTGCAGATTTCCTTTGCAAGCTTGCTTGGTTGGCCAAAAAGGGCGTATGCGTTTTTTCCTGAATATATTCAGGAAAAAACGCATACGCCCTTTTTGGCCAAGTGCATCATTGTGGACGTTCTGCCTCTTTTCCTATGCTTTCAATGCAATTCCAGTCTACCTCCTGAAATCGGTTTCCTGCAATTCTGCCCCGCTTTCAAGTCCTCTTGGCAACCTTACTTCAGTATATTTTTGGACGATAGTTGTCATTTATAACTCTGCAGGTTTGTGAATTACAGTGCCCCTGAGCTCCTTTCTTCAACTCGTTTTCTTTTGAGCTGGCCGCAACACCGCAGGATGGCTTCAGGCCCTAATCTGGTTCCGGCACGGCACGCTGAGCCTTTGGTTATTTCCTCTTCCTGGTGGGAAATGAGAGTTAAATTTGCCCGTCCAGACACCTCCAGCTAGTCTCTCATTGGTTCTCGCTATTCCTGTTCATCTTCCGCAGAAATTGCAAACTGGGCCAAACAGGAGGTTAAAGGGACTGACTCTCCAAGTCGGGAGAGTGTTAGTAAAGCGTCTGGAATGTTGCACCCGAGTACCAGGGTACGAAAACTGAGACATATTTGAACACGTCTCCCGATCACATGGTTGGTCATACTCTAGGTTCCACATGCATGTTTTAGCTGAAGGAAGAATACCTTAAACCTGGGTAGTTGAAACCCGTGGAATGTTTACCATGCAATATGACTTCAAAGGGTCTTCATTTGCTCACCGAACCTCTCCAATCCTATCACTGCTGCGTTTATGTCCCTGTACACATGCTTGATTCTCTTTCGGAGACATAGCAATCCATAGGTTTTAAGATACTTAAGAGTCAGGTACATTCTTAGGCGTTTAATATGCGGTGTTGAGTCCATTTCGTTGAGCAAGGAGTAGCTCTTGTCTATTCCATATTTGGCTTAAGGAACTTTATCTGTGCTCATTTCAATCTCTGGTTTTATGCAGCACCCCAACTCACCTTTACCCTTAAGCAAGCATAAGTTGGTTTTCTAAATTTGAGACCCTGTTCTGTTCTGTAATTCAGTTCCTGTAGAGCCAACTTTACATTCCGTGTATTACTGATATCTTATGATGTTTCTTTTTCTGTGTGACTTATTTCAGTTAGAATCATCGTACCTGAATCCACTCATTGTGCTGCTACGGGCCTGATGACATAGATTTCACTGCTGAGTGATACTGCATTGTACGTAAGTACCACAAGTTCTTTATCCATTTTTCACTTTCTGTGATATTGAACTTGTACGGTAAATGAGGTTCTTGTAAACAGAGGCGTCCCAAACATTGGAGTGGCTGTATCTTTTTGATTTTAATTTCCCTAAGCTATAGGACCATAAGTGGAAGTGCCCTAGGCTCTGTTGCTTTGTTTTTTAGACGTTTCAGGAAACACCATACACTTCTCCCGAGTGTCTGTTGGCAATTTACATCCCGCCCATCAGCATAACAAGGCTCCCAGTTCTCCATGGCCTGTCCTGCCTTTCTGGATTTTACACTTTTTTCAGATGGCCCTTTTGACCGGGGGGAAGTGAGACTTCATTGTAGTGCAGATTTCCTTTGCAAGCTTGCTTGGTTGGCCAAAAAGGGCGTATGCGTTTTTTCCTGAATATATTCAGGAAAAAACGCATACGCCCTTTTTGGCCAAGTGCATCATTGTGGACGTTCTGCCTCTTTTCCTATGCTTTCAATGCAATTCCAGTCTACCTCCTGAAATCGGTTTCCTGCAATTCTGCCCCGCTTTCAAGTCCTCTTGGCACCCTTACTTCAGTATATTTTTGGACGATAGTTGTCATTTATAACTCTGCAGGTTTGTGAATTACAGTGCCCCTGAGCTCCTTTCTTCAACTCGTTTTCTTGTGAGCTGGCCGCACACCGCAGGATGGCTTCAGGCCCTAATCTGGTTCCGGCACGGCACGCTGAGCCTTTGGTTATTTCCTCTTCCTGGTGGGAAATGAGAGTTAAATTTGCCCGTCCAGACACCTCCAGCTAGTCTCTCATTGGTTCTCGCTATTCCTGTTCATCTTCCGCAGAAATTGCAAACTGGGCCAAACAGGAGGTTAAAGGGACTGACTCTCCAAGTCGGGAGAGTGTTAGTAAAGCGTCTGGAATGTTGCACCCGAGTACCAGGGTACGAAAACTGAGACATATTTGAACACGTCTCCCGATCACATGGTTGATCATACTCTAGGTTCCACATGCATGTTTTAGCTGAAGGAAGAATACCTTAAACCTGGGTAGTTGAAACCCGTGGAATGGGTACCATGCAATATGACTTCAAAGGGTCTTCATTTGCTCACCGAACCTCTCCAATCCTACCACTGCTGCGTTTATGTCCCTGTACACATGCTTGATTCTCTTTCGGAGACATAGCAATCCATAGGTTTTAAGATACTTAAGAGTCAGGTACATTCTTAGGCGTTTAATATGCGGTGTTGAGTCCATTTCGTTGAGCAAGGAGTAGCTCTTGTCTATTCCATATTTGGCTTAAGGAACTTTATCTGTGCTCATTTCAATCTCTGGTTTTATGCAGCACCCCAACTCACCTTTACCCTTAAACAAGCATAAGTTGGTTTTCTAAATTTGAGACCCTGTTCTGTTCTGTAATTCAGTTCCTGTGTAGCCAAGTTTACATTCCGTGTATTAGTGATATCTTATGATGTTTCTTTTTCTGTGTGACTTATTTCAGTTAGAATCATCGTACCTGAATCCACTCATTGTGCTGCTACGGGCCTGATGACATAGATTTCACTGCTGAGTGATACTGCATTGTACGTAAGTACCACAAGTTCTTTATCCATTTTTCACTTTCTGTGATATTGAACTTGTACGGTAAACGAGGTTCTTGTAAACAGAGGCGTCCCAAACATTGGGGTGGCTGTATCTTTTTGATTTTAATTTCCCTAAGCTATAGGACCATAAGTGGAAGTGCCCTAGGCTCTGTTGCTTTGTTTTTTAGATGTTTCAGGAAACACCATACACTTCTCCCAAGTGTCTGTTGGCAATTTACATCCCGCCCATCAGCATAACAAGGCTCCCAGTTCTCCATGGCCTGTCCTGCCTTTCTGGATTTTACACTTTTTTCAGATGGCCCTTTTGACCGGGGGGAAGTGAGACTTCATTGTAGTGCAGATTTCCTTTGCAAGCTTGCTTGGTTGGCCAAAAAGGGCGTATGCGTTTTTTCCTGAATATATTCAGGAAAAAACGCATACGCCCTTTTTGGCCAAGTGCATCATTGTGGACGTTCTGCCTCTTTTCCTATGCTTTCAATGCAATTCCAGTCTACCTCCTGAAATCGGTTTCCTGCAATTCTGCCCCGCTTTCAAGTCCTCTTGGCAGCCTTACTTCAGTATATTTTTGGACGATAGTTGTCATTTATAACTCTGCAGGTTTGTGAATTACAGTGCCCCTGAGCTCCTTTCTTCAACTCGTTTTCTTGTGAGCTGGCCGCAACACCGCAGGATGGCTTCAGGCCCTAATCTGGTTCCGGCACGGCACGCTGAGCCTTTGGTTATTTCCTCTTCCTGGTGGGAAATGAGAGTTAAATTTGCCCGTCCAGACACCTCCAGCTAGTCTCTCATTGGTTCTCGCTATTCCTGTTCATCTTCCGCAGAAATTGCAAACTGGGCCAAACAGGAGGTTAAAGGGACTGACTCTCCAAGTCGGGAGAGTGTTAGTAAAGCGTCTGGAATGTTGCACCCGAGTACCAGGGTACGAAAACTGAGACATATTTGAACACGTCTCCCGATCACATGGTTGGTCATACTCTAGGTTCCACATGCATGTTTTAGCTGAAGGAAGAATACCTTAAACCTGGGTAGTTGAAACCCGTGGAATGGGTACCATGCAATATGACTTCAAAGGGTCTTCATTTGCTCACCGAACCTCTCCAATCCTATCACTGCTGCGTTTATGTCCCTGTACACACGCTTGATTCTCTTTCGGAGACATAGCAATCCATAGGTTTTAAGATACTTAAGAGTCAGGTACATTCTTAGGCGTTTAATATGCGGTGTTGAGTCCATTTCGTTGAGCAAGGAGTAGCTCTTGTCTATTCCATATTTGGCTTAAGGAACTTTATCTGTGCTCATTTCAATCTCTGGTTTTATGCAGCACCCCAACTCACCTTTACCCTTAAACAAGCATAAGTTGGTTTTCTAAATTTGAGACCCTGTTCTGTTCTGTAATTCAGTTCCTGTAGAGCCAACTTTACATTCCGTGTATTACTGATATCTTATGATGTTTCTTTTTCTGTGTGACTTATTTCAGTTAGAATCATCGTACCTGAATCCACTCATTGTGCTGCTACGGGCCTGATGACATAGATTTCACTGCTGAGTGATACTGCATTGTACGTAAGTACCACAAGTTCTTTATCCATTTTTCACTTTCTGTGATATTGAACTTGTACGGTAAATGAGGTTCTTGTAAACAGAGGCATCCCAAACATTGGAGTGGCTGTATCATTTTGATTTTAATTTCCGTAAGCTATAGGACCATAAGTGGAAGTGCCCTAGGCTCTGTTGCTTTGTTTTTTAGACGTTTCAGGAAACACCATACACTTCTCCCGAGTGTCTGTTGGCAATTTACATCCCGCCCATCAGCATAACAAGGCTCCCAGTTCTCCATGGCCTGTCCTGCCTTTCTGGATTTTACACTTTTTTCAGATGGCCCTTTTGACCGGGGGGAATTGAGACTTCATTGTAGTGCAGATTTCCTTTGCAAGCTTGCTTGGTTGGCCAAAAAGGGCGTATGCGTTTTTTCCTGAATATATTCAGGAAAAAACGCATACGCCCTTTTTGGCCAAGTGCATCATTGTGGACGTTCTGCCTCTTTTCCTATGCTTTCAATGCAATTCCAGTCTACCTCCTGAAATCGGTTTCCTGCAATTCTGCCCCGCTTTCAAGTCCTCTTGGCACCCTTACTTCAGTATATTTTTGGACGATAGTTGTCATTTATAACTCTGCAGGTTTGTGAATTACAGTGCCCCTGAGCTCCTTTCTTCAACTCGTTTTCTTGTGAGCTGGCCGCACACCGCAGGATGGCTTCAGGCCCTAATCTGGTTCCGGCACGGCACGCTGAGCCTTTGGTTATTTCCTCTTCCTGGTGGGAAATGAGAGTTAAATTTGCCCGTCCAGACACCTCCAGCTAGTCTCTCATTGGTTCTCGCTATTCCTGTTCATCTTCCGCAGAAATTGCAAACTGGGCCAAACAGGAGGTTAAAGGGACTGACTCTCCAAGTCGGGAGAGTGTTAGTAAAGCGTCTGGAATGTTGCACCCGAGTACCAGGGTACGAAAACTGAGACATATTTGAACACGTCTCCCGATCACATGGTTGATCATACTCTAGGTTCCACATGCATGTTTTAGCTGAAGGAAGAATACCTTAAACCTGGGTAGTTGAAACCCGTGGAATGGGTACCATGCAATATGACTTCAAAGGGTCTTCATTTGCTCACCGAACCTCTCCAATCCTACCACTGCTGCGTTTATGTCCCTGTACACATGCTTGATTCTCTTTCGGAGACATAGCAATCCATAGGTTTTAAGATACTTAAGAGTCAGGTACATTCTTAGGCGTTTAATATGCGGTGTTGAGTCCATTTCGTTGAGCAAGGAGTAGCTCTTGTCTATTCCATATTTGGCTTAAGGAACTTTATCTGTGCTCATTTCAATCTCTGGTTTTATGCAGCACCCCAACTCACCTTTACCCTTAAACAAGCATAAGTTGGTTTTCTAAATTTGAGACCCTGTTCTGTTCTGTAATTCAGTTCCTGTGTAGCCAAGTTTACATTCCGTGTATTACTGATATCTTATGATGTTTCTTTTTCTGTGTGACTTATTTCAGTTAGAATCATCGTACCTGAATCCACTCATTGTGCTGCTACGGGCCTGATGACATAGATTTCACTGCTGAGTGATACTGCATTGTACGTAAGTACCACAAGTTCTTTATCCATTTTTCACTTTCTGTGATATTGAACTTGTACGGTAAACGAGGTTCTTGTAAACAGAGGCGTCCCAAACATTGGGGTGGCTGTATCTTTTTGATTTTAATTTCCCTAAGCTATAGGACCATAAGTGGAAGTGCCCTAGGCTCTGTTGCTTTGTTTTTTAGACGTTTCAGGAAACACCATACACTTCTCCCGAGTGTCTGTTGGCAATTTACATCCCGCCCATCAGCATAACAAGGCTCCCAGTTCTCCATGGCCTGTCCTGCCTTTCTGGATTTTACACTTTTTTCAGATGGCCCTTTTGACCGGGGGGAAGTGAGACTTCATTGTAGTGCAGATTTCCTTTGCAAGCTTGCTTGGTTGGCCAAAAAGGGCGTATGCGTTTTTTCCTGAATATATTCAGGAAAAAACGCATACGCCCTTTTTGGCCAAGTGCATCATTGTGGACGTTCTGCCTCTTTTCCTATGCTTTCAATGCAATTCCAGTCTACCTCCTGAAATCGGTTTCCTGCAATTCTGACCCGCTTTCAAGTCCTCTTGGCAGCCTTACTTCAGTATATTTTTGGACGATAGTTGTCATTTATAACTCTGCAGGTTTGTGAATTACAGTGCCCCTGAGCTCCTTTCTTCAACTCGTTTTCTTGTGAGCTGGCCGCAACACCGCAGGATGGCTTCAGGCCCTAATCTGGTTCCGGCACGGCACGCTGAGCCTTTGGTTATTTCCTCTTCCTGGTGGGAAATGAGAGTTAAATTTGCCCGTCCAGACACCTCCAGCTAGTCTCTCATTGGTTCTCGCTATTCCTGTTCATCTTCCGCAGAAATTGCAAACTGGGCCAAACAGGAGGTTAAAGGGACTGACTCTCCAAGTCGGGAGAGTGTTAGTAAAGCGTCTGGAATGTTGCACCCGAGTACCAGGGGAGGAAAACTGAGACATATTTGAACACGTCTCCCGATCACATGGTTGATCATACTCTAGGTTCCACATGCATGTTTTAGCTGAAGGAAGAATACCTTAAACCTGGGTAGTTGAAACCCGTGGAATGGGTACCATGCAATATGACTTCAAAGGGTCTTCATTTGCTCACCGAACCTCTCCAATCCTATCACTGCTGCGTTTATGTCCCTGTACACATGCTTGATTCTCTTTCGGAGACATAGCAATCCATAGGTTTTAAGATACTTAAGAGTCAGGTACATTCTTAGGCGTTTAATATGCGGTGTTGAGTCCATTTCGTTGAGCAAGGAATAGCTCTTGTCTATTCCATATTTGGCTTAAGGAACTTTATCTGTGCTCATTTCAATCTCTGGTTTTATGCAGCACCCCAACTCACCTTTACCCTTAAACAAGCATAAGTTGGTTTTCTAAATTTGAGACCCTGTTCTGTTCTGTAATTCAGTTCCTGTGTAGCCAAGTTTACATTCCGTGTATTACTGATATCTTATGATGTTTCTTTTTCTGTGTGACTTATTTCAGTTAGAATCATCGTACCTGAATCCACTCATTGTGCTGCTACGGGCCTGATGACATAGATTTCACTGCTGAGTGATACTGCATTGTACGTAAGTACCACAAGTTCTTTATCCATTTTTCACTTTCTGTGATATTGAACTTGTACGGTAAACGAGGTTCTTGTAAACAGAGGCGTCCCAAACATTGGGGTGGCTGTATCTTTTTGATTTTAATTTCCCTAAGCTATAGGACCATAAGTGGAAGTGTCCTAGGCTCTGTTGCTTTGTTTTTTAGACGTTTCAGGAAACACCATACACTTCTCCCGAGTGTCTGTTGGCAATTTACATCCCGCCCATCAGCATAACAAGGCTCCCAGTTCTCCATGGCCTGTCCTGCCTTTCTGGATTTTACACTTTTTTCAGATGGCCCTTTTGACCGGGGGGAAGTGAGACTTCATTGTAGTGCAGATTTCCTTTGCAAGCTTGCTTGGTTGGCCAAAAAGGGCGTATGCGTTTTTTCCTGAATATATTCAGGAAAAAACGCATACGCCCTTTTTGGCCAAGTGCATCATTGTGGACGTTCTGCCTCTTTTCCTATGCTTTCAATGCAATTCCAGTCTACCTCCTGAAATCGGTTTCCTGCAATTCTGCCCCGCTTTCAAGTCCTCTTGGCAGCCTTACTTCAGTATATTTTTGGACGATAGTTGTCATTTATAACTCTGCAGGTTTGTGAATTACAGTGCCCCTGAGCTCCTTTCTTCAACTCGTTTTCTTGTGAGCTGGCCGCAACACCGCAGGATGGCTTCAGGCCCTAATCTGGTTCCGGCACGGCACGCTGAGCCTTTGGTTATTTCCTCTTCCTGGTGGGAAATGAGAGTTAAATTTGCCCGTCCAGACACCTCCAGCTAGTCTCTCATTGGTTCTCGCTATTCCTGTTCATCTTCCGCAGAAATTGCAAACTGGGCCAAACAGGAGGTTAAAGGGACTGACTCTCCAAGTCGGGAGAGTGTTAGTAAAGCGTCTGGAATGTTGCACCCGAGTACCAGGGTACGAAAACTGAGACATATTTGAACACGTCTCCCGATCACATGGTTGATCATACTCTAGGTTCCACATGCATGTTTTAGCTGAAGGAAGAATACCTTAAACCTGGGTAGTTGAAACCCGTGGAATGGGTACCATGCAATATGACTTCAAAGGGTCTTCATTTGCTCACCGAACCTCTCCAATCCTATCACTGCTGCGTTTATGTCCCTGTACACATGCTTGATTCTCTTTCGGAGACATAGCAATCCATAGGTTTTAAGATACTTAAGAGTCAGGTACATTCTTAGGCGTTTAATATGCGGTGTTGAGTCCATTTCGTTGAGCAAGGAGTAGCTCTTGTCTATTCCATATTTGGCTTAAGGAACTTTATCTGTGCTCATTTCAATCTCTGGTTTTATGCAGCACCCCAACTCACCTTTACCCTTAAACAAGCATAAGGTGGTTTTCTAAATTTGAGACCCTGTTCTGTTCTGTAATTCAGTTCCTGTGTAGCCAAGTTTACATTCCGTGTATTACTGATATCTTATGATGTTTCTTTTTCTGTGTGACTTATTTCAGTTAGAATCATCGTACCTGAATCCACTCATTGTGCTGCTACGGGCCTGATGACATAGATTTCACTGCTGAGTGATACTGCATTGTACGTAAGTACCACAAGTTCTTTATCCATTTTTCACTTTCTGTGATATTGAACTTGTACGGTAAACGAGGTTCTTGTAAACAGAGGCGTCCCAAACATTGGGGTGGCTGTATCTTTTTGATTTTAATTTCCCTAAGCTATAGGACCATAAGTGGAAGTGCCCTAGGCTCTGTTGCTTTGTTTTTTAGACGTTTCAGGAAACACCATACACTTCTCCCGAGTGTCTGTTGGCAATTTACATCCCGCCCATCAGCATAACAAGGCTCCCAGTTCTCCATGGCCTGTCCTGCCTTTCTGGATTTTACACTTTTTTCAGATGGCCCTTTTGACCGGGGGGAAGTGAGACTTCATTGTAGTGCAGATTTCCTTTGCAAGCTTGCTTGGTTGGCCAAAAAGGGCGTATGCGTTTTTTCCTGAATATATTCAGGAAAAAACGCATACGCCCTTTTTGGCCAAGTGCATCATTGTGGACGTTCTGCCTCTTTTCCTATGCTTTCAATGCAATTCCAGTCTACATCCTGAAATCGGTTTCCTGCAATTCTGCCCCGCTTTCAAGTCCTCTTGGCAGCCTTACTTCAGTATATTTTTGGACGATAGTTGTCATTTATAACTCTGCAGGTTTGTGAATTACAGTGCCCCTGAGCTCCTTTCTTCAACTCGTTTTTTTGTGAGCTGGCCGCAACACCGCAGGATGGCTTCAGGCCCTAATCTGGTTCCGGCACGGCACGCTGAGCCTTTGGTTATTTCCTCTTCCTGGTGGGAAATGAGAGTTAAATTTGCCCGTCCAGACACCTCCAGCTAGTCTCTCATTGGTTCTCGCTATTCCTGTTCATCTTCCGCAGAAATTGCAAACTGGGCCAAACAGGAGGTTAAAGGGACTGACTCTCCAAGTCGGGAGAGTGTTAGTAAAGCGTCTGGAATGTTGCACCCGAGTACCAGGGTACGAAAACTGAGACATATTTGAACACGTCTCCCGATCACATGGTTGATCATACTCTAGGTTCCACATGCATGTTTTAGCTGAAGGAAGAATACCTTAAACCTGGGTAGTTGAAACCCGTGGAATGGGTACCATGCAATATGACTTCATAGGGTCTTCATTTGCTCACCGAACCTCTCCAATCCTATCACTGCTGCGTTTATGTCCCTGTACACATGCTTGATTCTCTTTCGGAGACATAGCAATCCATAGGTTTTAAGATACTTAAGAGTCAGGTACATTCTGAGGCGTTTAATATGCGGTGTTGAGTCCATTTCGTTGAGCAAGGAGTAGCTCTTGTCTATTCCATATTTGGCTTAAGGAACTTTATCTGTGCTCATTTCAATCTCTGGTTTTATGCAGCACCCCAACTCACCTTTACCCTTAAACAAGCATAAGTTGGTTTTCTAAATTTGAGACCCTGTTCTGTTCTGTAATTCAGTTCCTGTGTAGCCAAGTTTACATTCCGTGTATTACTGATATCTTATGATGTTTCTTTTTCTGTGTGACTTATTTCAGTTAGAATCATCGTACCTGAATCCACTCATTGTGCTGCTACGGGCCTGATGACATAGATTTCACTGCTGAGTGATACTGCATTGTACGTAAGTACCACAAGTTCTTTATCCATTTTTCACTTTCTGTGATATTGAACTTGTACGGTAAACGAGGTTCTTGTAAACAGAGGCGTCCCAAACATTAGGGTGGCTGTATCTTTTTGATTTTAATTTCCCTAAGCTATAGGACCATAAGTGGAAGTGCCCTAGGCTCTGTTGCTTTGTTTTTTAGATGTTTCAGGAAACACCATACACTTCTCCCGAGTGTCTGTTGGCAATGTACATCCCGCCCATCAGTATAACAAGGCTCCCAGTTCTCCATGGCCTGTCCTGCCTTTCTGGATTTTACACTTTTTTCAGATGGCCCTTTTGACCAGGGGGAAGTGAGACTTCATTGTAGTGCAGATTTCCTTTGCAAGCTTGCTTGGTTGGCCAAAAAGGGCGTATGCGTTTTTTCCTGAATATATTCAGGAAACAACGCATACGCCCTTTTTGGCCAAGTGCATCATTGTGGACGTTCTGCCTCTTTTCCTATGCTTTCAATGCAATTCCAGTCTACCTCCTGAAATCGGTTTCCTGCAATTCTGCCCCGCTTTCAAGTCCTCTTGGCAGCCTTACTTCAGTATATTTTTGGACGATAGTTGTCATTTATAACTCTGCAGGTTTGTGAATTACAGTGCCCCTGAGCTCCTTTCTTCAACTCCTTTTCTTGTGAGCTGGCCGCAACACCGCAGGATGGCTTCAGGCCCTAATCTGGTTCCGGCACGGCACGCTGAGCCTTTGGTTATTTCCTCTTCCTGGTGGGAAATGAGAGTTAAATTTTCCCGTCCAGACACCTCCAGCTAGTCTCTCATTGGTTCTCCCTATTCCTGTTCATCTTCCGCAGAAATTGCAAACTGGGCCAAACAGGAGGTTAAAGGGACTGACTCTCCAAGTCGGGAGAGTGTTAGTAAAGCATCTGGAATGTTGCACCCGAGTACCAGGGTACGAAAACTGAGACATATTTGAACACGTCTCCCGATCACATGGTTGATCATACTCTAGGTTCCACATGCATGTTTTAGCTGAAGGAAGAATACCTTAAACCTGGGTAGTTGAAACCCGTGGAATGGGTACCATGCAATATGACTTCAAAGGGTCTTCATTTGCTCACCGAACCTCTCCAATCCTATCACTGCTGCGTTTATGTCCCTGTACACATGCTTGATTCTCTTTCGGAGACATAGCAATCCATAGGTTTTAAGATACTTAAGAGTCAGGTACATTCTTAGGCGTTTAATATGCGGTGTTGAGTCCATTTCGTTGAGCAAGGAGTAGCTCTTGTCTATTCCATATTTGGCTTAAGGAACTTTATCTGTGCTCATTTCAATCTCTGGTTTTATGCAGCACCCCAACTCACCTTTACCCTTAAACAAGCATAAGTTGGTTTTCTAAATTTGAGACCCTGTTCTGTTCTGTAATTCAGTTCCTGTGTAGCCAAGTTTACATTCCGTGTATTACTGATATCTTATGATGTTTCTTTTTCTGTGTGACTTATTTCAGTTAGAATCATCGTACCTGAATCCACTCATTGTGCTGCTACGGGCCTGATGACATAGATTTCACTGCTGAGTGATACTGCATTGTACGTAAGTACCACAAGTTCTTTATCCATTTTTCACTTTCTGTGATATTGAACTTGTACGGTAAACGAGGTTCTTGTAAACAGAGGCGTCCCAAACATTGGGGTGGCTGTATCTTTTTGATTTTAATTTCCCTAAGCTATAGGACCATAAGTGGAAGTGCCCTAGGCTCTGTTGCTTTGTTTTTTAGATGTTTCAGGAAACACCATACACTTCTCCCGAGTGTCTGTTGGCAATGTACATCCCGCCCATCAGTATAACAAGGCTCCCAGTTCTCCATGGCCTGTCCTGCCTTTCTGGATTTTACACTTTTTTCAGATGGCCCTTTTGACCGGGGGGAAGTGAGACTTCATTGTAGTGCAGATTTCCTTTGCAAGCTTGCTTGGTTGGCCAAAAAGGGCGTATGCGTTTTTTCCTGAATATATTCAGGAAACAACGCATACGCCCTTTTTGGCCAAGTGCATCATTGTGGACGTTCTGCCTCTTTTCCTATGCTTTCAATGCAATTCCAGTCTACCTCCTGAAATCGGTTTCCTGCAATTCTGCCCCGCTTTCAAGTCCTCTTGGCAGCCTTACTTCAGTATATTTTTGGACGATAGTTGTCATTTATAACTCTGCAGGTTTGTGAATTACAGTGCCCCTGAGCTCCTTTCTTCAACTCCTTTTCTTGTGAGCTGGCCGCAACACCGCAGGATGGCTTCAGGCCCTAATCTGGTTCCGGCACGGCACGCTGAGCCTTTGGTTATTTCCTCTTCCTGGTGGGAAATGAGAGTTAAATTTGCCCGTCCAGACACCTCCAGCTAGTCTCTCATTGGTTCTCGCTATTCCTGTTCATCTTCCGCAGAAATTGCAAACTGGGCCAAACAGGAGGTTAAAGGGACTGACTCTCCAAGTCGGGAGAGTGTTAGTAAAGCGTCTGGAATGTTGCACCCGAGTACCAGGGGAGGAAAACTGAGACATATTTGAACACGTCTCCCGATCACATGGTTGATCATACTCTAGGTTCCACATGCATGTTTTAGCTGAAGGAAGAATACCTTAAACCTGGGTAGTTGAAACCCGTGGAATGGGTACCATGCAATATGACTTCAAAGGGTCTTCATTTGCTCACCGAACCTCTCCAATCCTATCACTGCTGCGTTTATGTCCCTGTACACATGCTTGATTCTCTTTCGGAGACATAGCAATCCATAGGTTTTAAGATACTTAAGAGTCAGGTACATTCTTAGGCGTTTAATATGCGGTGTTGAGTCCATTTCGTTGAGCAAGGAGTAGCTCTTGTCTATTCCATATTTGGCTTAAGGAACTTTATCTGTGCTCATTTCAATCTCTGGTTTTATGCAGCACCCCAACTCACCTTTACCCTTAAACAAGCATAAGTTGGTTTTCTAAATTTGAGACCCTGTTCTGTTCTGTAATTCAGTTCCTGTGTAGCCAAGTTTACATTCCGTGTATTACTGATATCTTATGATGTTTCTTTTTCTGTGTGACTTATTTCAGTTAGAATCATCGTACCTGAATCCACTCATTGTGCTGCTACGGGGCTGATGACATAGATTTCACTGCTGAGTGATACTGCATTGTACGTAAGTACCACAAGTTCTTTATCCATTTTTCACTTTCTGTGATATTGAACTTGTACGGTAAACGAGGTTCTTGTAAACAGAGGCGTCCCAAACATTGGGGTGGCTGTATCTTTTTGATTTTAATTTCCCTAAGCTATAGGACCATAAGTGGAAGTGCCCTAGGCTCTGTTGCTTTGTTTTTTAGACGTTTCAGGAAACACCATACACTTCTCCCGAGTGTCTGTTGGCAATGTACATCCCGCCCATCAGCATAACAAGGCTCCCAGTTCTCCATGGCCTGTCTTGCCTTTCTGGATTTTACACTTTTTTCAGATGGCCCTTTTGACCGGGGGGAAGTGAGACTTCATTGTAGTGCAGATTTCCTTTGCAAGCTTGCTTGGTTGGCCAAAAAGGGCGTATGCGTTTTTTCCTGAATATATTCAGGAAAAAACGCATACGCCCTTTTTGGCCAAGTGCATCATTGTGGACGTTCTGCCTCTTTTCCTATGCTTTCAATGCAATTCCAGTCTACCTCCTGAAATCGGTTTCCTGCAATTCTGCCCCGCTTTCAAGTCCTCTTGGCAGCCTTACTTCAGTATATTTTTGGACGATAGTTGTCATTTATAACTCTGCAGTTTTGTGAATTACAGTGCCCCTGAGCTCCTTTCTTCAACTCGTTTTCTTGTGAGCTGGCCGCAACACCGCAGGATGGCTTCAGGCCCTAATCTGGTTCCGGCACGGCACGCTGAGCCTTTGGTTATTTCCTCTTCCTGGTGGGAAATGAGAGTTAAATTTGCCCGTCCAGACACCTCCAGCTAGTCTCTCATTGGTTCTCGCTATTCCTGTTCATCTTCCGCAGAAATTGCAAACTGGGCCAAACAGGAGGTTAAAGGGACTGACTCTCCAAGTCGGGAGAGTGTTAGTAAAGCGTCTGGAATGTTGCACCCGAGTACCAGGGTACGAAAACTGAGACATATTTGAACACGTCTCCCGATCACATGGTTGATCATACTCTAGGTTCCACATGCATGTTTTAGCTGAAGGAAGAATACCTTAAACCTGGGTAGTTGAAACCCGTGGAATGGGTACCATGCAATATGACTTCAAAGGGTCTTCATTTGCTCACCAAACCTCTCCAATCCTATCACTGCTGCGTTTATGTCCCTGTACACATGCTTGATTCTCTTTCGGAGACATAGCAATCCATAGGTTTTAAGATACTTAAGAGTCAGGTACATTCTTAGGCGTTTAATATGCGGTGTTGAGTCCATTTCGTTGAGCAAGGAGTAGCTCTTGTCTATTCCATATTTGGCTTAAGGAACTTTATCTGTGCTCATTTCAATCTCTGGTTTTATGCAGCACCCCAACTCACCTTTACCCTTAAACAAGCATAAGTTGGTTTTCTAAATTTGAGACCCTGTTCTGTTCTGTAATTCAGTTCCTGTGTAGCCAAGTTTACATTCCGTGTATTACTGATATCTTATGATGTTTCTTTTTCTGTGTGACTTATTTCCGTTAGAATCATCGTACCTGAATCCACTCATTGTGCTGCTACGGGCCTGATGACATAGATTTCACTGCTGAGTGATACTGCATTGTACGTAAGTACCACAAGTTCTTTATCCATTTTTCACTTTCTGTGATATTGAACTTGTACGGTAAACGAGGTTCTTGTAAACAGAGGCGTCCCAAACATTGGGGTGGCTGTATCTTTTTGATTTTAATTTCCCTAAGCTATAGGACCATAAGTGGAAGTGCCCTAGGCTCTGTTGCTTTGTTTTTTAGATGTTTCAGGAAACACCATACACTTCTCCCGAGTGTCTGTTGGCAATGTACATCCCGCCCATCAGTATAACAAGGCTCCCAGTTCTCCATGGCCTGTCCTGCCTTTCTGGATTTTACACTTTTTTCAGATGGCCCTTTTGACCGGGGGGAAGTGAGACTTCATTGTAGTGCAGATTTCCTTTGCAAGCTTGCTTGGTTGGCCAAAAAGGGCGTATGCGTTTTTTCCTGAATATATTCAGGAAAAAACGCATACGCCCTTTTTGGCCAAGTGCATCATTGTGGACGTTCTGCCTCTTTTCCTATGCTTTCAATGCAATTCCAGTCTACCTCCTGAAATCGGTTTCCTGCAATTCTGCCCCGCTTTCAAGTCCTCTTGGCAGCCTTACTTCAGTATATTTTTGGACGATAGTTGTCATTTATAACTCTGCAGGTTTGTGAATTACAGTGCCCCTGAGCTCCTTTCTACAACTCGTTTTCTTGTGAGCTGGCCGCAACACCGCAGGATGGCTTCAGGCCCTAATCTGGTTCCGGCACGGCACGCTGAGCCTTTGGTTATTTCCTCTTCCTGGTGGGAAATGAGAGTTAAATTTGCCCGTCCAGACACCTCCAGCTAGTCTCTCATTGGTTCTCGCTATTCCTGTTCATCTTCCGCAGAAATTGCAAACTGGGCCAAACAGGAGGTTAAAGGGACTGACTCTCCAAGTCGGGAGAGTGTTAGTAAAGCGTCTGGAATGTTGCACCCGAGTACCAGGGTACGAAAACTGAGACATATTTGAACACGTCTCCCGATCACATGGTTGATCATACTCTAGGTTCCACATGCATGTTTTAGCTGAAGGAAGAATACCTTAAACCTGGGTAGTTGAAACCCGTGGAATGGGTACCATGCAATATGACTTCAAAGGGTCTTCATTTGCTCACCGAACCTCTCCAATCCTATCACTGCTGCGTTTATGTCCCTGTACACATGCTTGATTCTCTTTCGGAGACATAGCAATCCATAGGTTTTAAGATACTTAAGAGTCAGGTACACTCTTAGGCGTTTAATATGCGGTGTTGAGTCCATTTCGTTGAGCAAGGAGTAGCTCTTGTCTATTCCATATTTGGCTTAAGGAACTTTATCTGTGCTCATTTCAATCTCTGGTTTTATGCAGCACCCCAACTCACCTTTACCCTTAAACAAGCATAAGTTGGTTTTCTAAATTTGAGACCCTGTTCTGTTCTGTAATTCAGTTCCTGTGTAGCCAAGTTTACATTCCGTGTATTAGTGATATCTTATGATGTTTCTTTTTCTGTGTGACTTATTTCAGTTAGAATCATCGTACCTGAATCCACTCATTGTGCTGCTACGGGCCTGATGACATAGATTTCACTGCTGAGTGATACTGCATTGTACGTAAGTACCACAAGTTCTTTATCCATTTTTCACTTTCTGTGATATTGAACTTGTACGGTAAACCAGGTTCTTGTAAACAGAGGCGTCCCAAACATTGGGGTGGCTGTATCTTTTTGATTTTAATTTCCCTAAGCTATAGGACCATAAGTGGAAGTGCCCTAGGCTCTGTTGCTTTGTTTTTTAGATGTTTCAGGAAACACCATACACTTCTCCCGAGTGTCTGTTGGCAATTTACAGCCCGCCCATCAGCATAACAAGGCTCCCAGTTCTCCATGGCCTGTCCTGCCTTTCTGGATTTTACACTTTTTTCAGATGGCCCTTTTGACCGGGGGGAAGTGAGACTTCATTGTAGTGCAGATTTCCTTTGCAAGCTTTCTTGGTTGGCCAAAAAGGGCGTATGCGTTTTTTCCTGAATATATTCAGGAAAAAACGCATACGCCCTTTTTGGCCAAGTGCATCATTGTGGACGTTCTGCCTCTTTTCCTATGCTTTCAATGCAATTCCAGTCTACCTCCTGAAATCGGTTTCCTGCAATTCTGCCCCGCTTTCAAGTCCTCTTGGCAGCCTTACTTCAGTATATTTTTGGACGATAGTTGTCATTTATAACTCTGCAGGTTTGTGAATTACAGTGCCCCTGAGCTCCTTTCTTCAACTCGCTTTCTTGTGAGCTGGCCGCAACACCGCAGGATGGCTTCAGGCCCTAATCTGGTTCCGGCACGGCACGCTGAGCCTTTGGTTATTTCCTCTTCCTGGTGGGAAATGAGAGTTAAATTTGCCCGTCCAGACACCTCCAGCTAGTCTCTCATTGGTTCTCGCTATTCCTGTTCATCTTCCGCAGAAATTGCAAACTGGGCCAAACAGGAGGTTAAAGGGACTGACTCTCCAAGTCGGGAGAGTGTTAGTAAAGCGTCTGGAATGTTGCACCCGAGTACCAGGGTACGAAAACTGAGACATATTTGAACACGTCTCCCGATCACATGGTTGATCATACTCTAGGTTCCACATGCATGTTTTAGCTGAAGGAAGAATACCTTAAACCTGGGTAGTTGAAACCCGTGGAATGGGTACCATGCAATATGACTTCAAAGGGTCTTCATTTGCTCACCGAACCTCTCCAATCCTATCACTGCTGCGTTTATGTCCCTGTACACATGCTTGATTCTCTTTCGGAGACATAGCAATCCATAGGTTTTAAGATACTTACTATTCAGGTACATTCTTAGGCGTTTAATATGCGGTGTTGAGTCCATTTCGTTGAGCAAGGAGTAGCTCTTGTCTATTCCATATTTGGCTTAAGGAACTTTATCTGTGCTCATTTCAATCTCTGGTTTTATGCAGCACCCCAACTCACCTTTACCCTTAAACAAGCATAAGTTGGTTTTCGAAATTTGAGACCCTGTTCTGTTCTGTAATTCAGTTCCTGTGTAGCCAAGTTTACATTCCGTGTATTACTGATATCTTATGATGTTTCTTTTTCTGTGTGACTTATTTCAGTTAGAATCATCGTACCTGAATCCACTCATTGTGCTGCTACGGGCCTGATGACATAGATTTCACTGCTGAGTGATACTGCATTGTACGTAAGTACCACAAGTTCTTTATCCATTTTTCACTTTCTGTGATATTGAACTTGTACGGTAAACGAGGTTCTTGTAAACAGAGGCGTCCCAAACATTGGGGTGGCTGTATCTTTTTGATTTTAATTTCCCTAAGCTATAGGACCATAAGTGGAAGTGCCCTAGGCTCTGTTGCTTTGTTTTTTAGACGTTTCAGGAAACACCATACACTTCTCCCGAGTGTCTGTTGGCAATTTACATCCCGCCCATCAGCATAACAAGGCTCCCAGTTCTCCATGGCCTGTCCTGCCTTTCTGGATTTTACACTTTTTTCACATGGCCCTTTTGACCGGGGGGAAGTGAGACTTCATTGTAGTGCAGATTTCCTTTGCAAGCTTGCTTGGTTGGCCAAAAAGGGCGTATGCGTTTTTTCCTGAATATATTCAGGAAAAAACGCATACGCCCTTTTTGGCCAAGTGCATCATTGTGGACGTTCTGCCTCTTTTCCTATGCTTTCAATGCAATTCCAGTCTACCTCCTGAAATCGGTTTCCTGCAATTCTGCCCCGCTTTCAAGTCCTCTTGGCAGCCTTACTTCAGTATATTTTTGGACGATAGCTGTCATTTATAACTCTGCAGGTTTGTGAATTACAGTGCCCCTGAGCTCCTTTCTTCAACTCGTTTTCTTGTGAGCTGGCCGCACACCGCAGGATGGCTTCAGGCCCTAATCTGGTTCCGGCACGG
The DNA here is from genome assembly GCF_963455315.2 of Globicephala melas. Taxonomy (NCBI): domain Eukaryota; kingdom Metazoa; phylum Chordata; class Mammalia; order Artiodactyla; family Delphinidae; genus Globicephala; species Globicephala melas. The sequence goes on from NW_027207722.1 coordinate 62,733, forward strand.
CACGCTGAGCCTTTGGTTATTTCCTCTTCCTGGTGGGAAATGAGAGTTAAATTTGCCCGTCCAGACACCTCCAGCTAGTCTCTCATTGGTTCTCGCTATTCCTGTTCATCTTCCGCAGAAATTGCAAACTGGGCCAAACAGGAGGTTAAAGGGACTGACTCTCCAAGTCGGGAGAGTGTTAGTAAAGCGTCTGGAATGTTGCACCCGAGTACCAGGGTACGAAAACTGAGACATATTTGAACACGTCTCCCGATCACATGGTTGATCATACTCTAGGTTCCACATGCATGTTTTAGCTGAAGGAAGAATACCTTAAACCTGGGTAGTTGAAACCCGTGGAATGGGTACCATGCAATATGACTTCAAAGGGTCTTCATTTGCTCACCGAACCTCTCCAATCCTATCACTGCTGCGTTTACGTCCCTGTACACATGCTTGATTCTCTTTCGGAGACATAGCAATCCATAGGTTTTAAGATACTTAAGAGTCAGGTACATTCTTAGGCGTTTAATATGCGGTGTTGAGTCCATTTCGTTGAGCAAGGAGTAGCTCTTGTCTATTCCATATTTGGCTTAAGGAACTTTATCTGTGCTCATTTCAATCTCTGGTTTTATGCAGCACCCCAACTCACCTTTACCCTTAAACAAGCATAAGGTGGTTTTCTAAATTTGAGACCCTGTTCTGTTCTGTAATTCAGTTCCTGTGTAGCCAAGTTTACATTCCGTGTATTACTGATATCTTATGATGTTTCTTTTTCTGTGTGACTTATTTCAGTTAGAATCATCGTACCTGAATCCACTCATTGTGCTGCTACGGGCCTGATGACATAGATTTCACTGCTGAGTGATACTGCATTGTACGTAAGTACCACAAGTTCTTTATCCATTTTTCACTTTCTGTGATATTGAACTTGTACGGTAAACGAGGTTCTTGTAAACAGAGGCGTCCCAAACATTGGGGTGGCTGTATCTTTTTGATTTTAATTTCCCTAAGCTATAGGACCATAAGTGGAAGTGCCCTAGGCTCTGTTGCTTTGTTTTTTAGATGTTTCAGGAAACACCATACACTTCTCCGGAGTGTCTGTTGGCAATTTACATCCCGCCCATCAGCATAACAAGGCTCCCAGTTCTCCATGGCCTGTCCTGCCTTTCTGGATTTTACACTTTTTTCAGATGGCCCTTTTGACCGGGGGGAAGTGAGACTTCATTGTAGTGCAGATTTCCTTTGCAAGCTTGCTTGGTTGGCCAAAAAGGGCGTATGCGTTTTTTCCTGAATATATTCAGGAAAAAACGCATACGCCCTTTTTGGCCAAGTGCATCATTGTGGACGTTCTGCCTATTTTCCTATGCTTTCGATGCAATTCCAGTCTACCTCCTGAAATCGGTTTCCTGCAATTCTGCCCCGCTTTCAAGTCCTCTTGGCAGCCTTACTTCAGTATATTTTTGGACGATAGTTGTCATTTATAACTCTGCAGGTTTGTGAATTACAGTGCCCCTGAGCTCCTTTCTTCAACTCGCTTTCTTGTGAGCTGGCCGCACCACCGCAGGATGGCTTCAGGCCCTAATCTGGTTCCGGCACGGCATGCTGAGCCTTTGGTTATTTCCTCTTCCTGGTGGGAAATGAGAGTTAAATTTGCCCGTCCAGACACCTCCAGCTAGTCTCCCATTGGTTCTCGCTATTCCTGTTCATCTTCCGCAGAAATTGCAAACTGGGCCAAACAGGAGTTTAAAGGGACTGACTCTCCAAGTCGGGAGAGTGTTAGTAAAGCGTCTGGAATGTTGCACCCGAGTACCAGGGTACGAAAACTGAGACATATTTGAACACGTCTCCCGATCACATGGTTGATCATACTCTAGGTTCCACATGCATGTTTTAGCTGAAGGAAGAATACCTTAAACCTGGGTAGTTGAAACCCGTGGAATGGGTACCATGCAATATGACTTCAAAGGGTCTTCATTTGCTCACCGAACCTCTCCAATCCTATCACTGCTGCGTTTATGTCCCTGTACACATGCTTGATTCTCTTTCGGAGACATAGCAATCCATAGGTTTTAAGATACTTAAGAGTCAGGTACACTCTTAGGCGTTTAATATGCGGTGTTGAGTCCATTTCGTTGAGCAAGGAGTAGCTCTTGTCTATTCCATATTTGGCTTAAGGAACTTTATCTGTGCTCATTTCAATCTCTGGTTTTATGCAGCACCCCAACTCACCTTTCCCCTTAAACAAGCATAAGTTGGTTTTCTAAATTTGAGACCCTGTTCTGTTCTGTAATTCAGTTCCTGTGTAGCCAAGTTTACATTCCGTGTATTACTGATATCTTATGATGTTTCTTTTTCTGTGTGACTTATTTCAGTTAGAATCATCGTACCTGAATCCACTCATTGTGCTGCTACGGGCCTGATGACATAGATTTCACTGCTGAGTGATACTGCATTGTACGTAAGTACCACAAGTTCTTTATCCATTTTTCACTTTCTGTGATATTGAACTTGTACGGTAAACGAGGTTCTTGTAAACAGAGGCGTCCCAAACATTGGGGTGGCTGTATCTTTTTGATTTTAATTTCCCTAAGCTATAGGACCATAAGTGGAAGTGCCCTAGGCTCTGTTGCTTTGTTTTTTAGATGTTTCAGGAAACACCATACACTTCTCCCGAGTGTCTGTTGGCAATTTACAGCCCGCCCATCAGCATAACAAGGCTCCCAGTTCTCCATGGCCTGTCCTGCCTTTCTGGATTTTACACTTTTTTCAGATGGCCCTTTTGACCGGGGGGAAGTGAGACTTCATTGTAGTGCAGATTTCCTTTGCAAGCTTGCTTGGTTGGCCAAAAAGGGCGTATGCGTTTTTTCCTGAATATATTCAGGAAAAAACGCATACGCCCTTTTTGGCCAAGTGCATCATTGTGGACGTTCTGCCTCTTTTCCTATGCTTTCAATGCAATTCCAGTCTACCTCCTGAAATCGGTTTCCTGCAATTCTGCCCCGCTTTCAAGTCCTCTTGGCAGCCTTACTTCAGTATATTTTTGGACGATAGTTGTCATTTATAACTCTGCAGGTTTGTGAATTACAGTGCCCCTGAGCTCCTTTCTTCAACTCGTTTTCTTGTGAGCTGGCCGCAACACCACAGGATGGCTTCAGGCCCTAATCTGGTTCCGGCACGGCACGCTGAGCCTTTGGTTATTTCCTCTTCCTGGTGGGAAATGAGAGTTAAATTTGCCCGTCCAGACACCTCCAGCTAGTCTCTCATTGGTTCTCGCTATTCCTGTTCATCTTCCGCAGAAATTGCAAACTGGGCCAAACAGGAGGTTAAAGGGACTGACTCTCCAAGTCGGGAGAGTGTTAGTAAAGCGTCTGGAATGTTGCACCCGAGTACCAGGGTACGAAAACTGAGACATATTTGAACACGTCTCCCGATCACATGGTTGATCATACTCTAGGTTCCACATGCATGTTTTAGCTGAAGGAAGAATACCTTAAACCTGGGTAGTTGAAACCCGTGGAATGGGTACCATGCAATATGACTTCAAAGGGTCTTCATTTGCTCACCGAACCTCTCCAATCCTATCACTGCTGCGTTTATGTCCCTGTACACATGCTTGATTCTCTTTCGGAGACATAGCAATCCATAGGTTTTAAGATACTTAAGAGTCAGGTACATTCTTAGGCGTTTAATATGCGGTGTTGAGTCCATTTCGTTGAGCAAGGAGTAGCTCTTGTCTATTCCATATTTGGCTTAAGGAACTTTATCTGTGCTCATTTCAATCTCTGGTTTTATGCAGCACCCCAACTCACCTTTCCCCTTAAACAAGCATAAGTTGGTTTTCTAAATTTGAGACCCTGTTCTGTTCTGTAATTCAGTTCCTGTGTAGCCAAGTTTACATTCCGTGTATTACTGATATCTTATGATGTTTCTTTTTCTGTGTGACTTATTTCAGTTAGAATCATCGTACCTGAATCCACTCATTGTGCTGCTACGGGCCTGATGACATAGATTTCACTGCTGAGTGATACTGCATTGTACGTAAGTACCACAAGTTCTTTATCCATTTTTCACTTTCTGTGATATTGAACTTGTACGGTAAACGAGGTTCTTGTAAACAGAGGCGTCCCAAACATTGGGGTGGCTGTATCTTTTTGATTTTAATTTCCCTAAGCTATAGGACCATAAGTGGAAGTGCCCTAGGCTCTGTTGCTTTGTTTTTTAGATGTTTCAGGAAACACCATACACTTCTCCCGAGTGTCTGTTGGCAATTTACATCCCGCCCATCAGCATAACAAGGCTCCCAGTTCTCCATGGCCTGTCCTGCCTTTCTGGATTTTACACTTTTTTCAGATGGCCCTTTTGACCGGGGGGAAGTGAGACTTCATTGTAGTGCAGATTTCCTTTGCAAGCTTGCTTGGTTGGCCAAAAAGGGCGTATGCGTTTTTTCCTGAATATATTCAGGAAAAAACGCATACGCCCTTTTTGGCCAAGTGCATCATTGTGGACGTTCTGCCTCTTTTCCTATGCTTTCAATGCAATTCCAGTCTACCTCCTGAAATCGGTTTCCTGCAATTCTGCCCCGCTTTCAAGTCCTCTTGGCAGCCTTACTTCAGTATATTTTTGGACGATAGTTGTCATTTATAACTCTGCAGGTTTGTGAATTACAGTGCCCCTGAGCTCCTTTCTTCAACTCGTTTTCTTGTGAGCTGGCCGCAACACCGCAGGATGGCTTCAGGCCCTAATCTGGTTCCAGCACGGCACGCTGAGCCTTTGGTTATTTCCTCTTCCTGGTGGGAAATGAGAGTTAAATTTGCCCGTCCAGACACCTCCAGCTAGTCTCTCATTGGTTCTCGCTATTCCTGTTCATCTTCCGCAGAAATTGCAAACTGGGCCAAACAGGAGGTTAAAGGGACTGACTCTCCAAGTCGGGAGAGTGTTAGTAAAGCGTCTGGAATGTTGCACCCGAGTACCAGGGTACGAAAACTGAGACATATTTGAACACGTCTCCCGATCACATGGTTGATCATACTCTAGGTTCCACATGCATGTTTTAGCTGAAGGAAGAATACCTTAAACCTGGGTAGTTGAAACCCGTGGAATGGGTACCATGCAATATGACTTCAAAGGGTCTTCATTTGCTCACCGAACCTCTCCAATCCTATCACTGCTGCGTTTACGTCCCTGTACACATGCTTGATTCTCTTTCGGAGACATAGCCATCCATAGGTTTTAAGATACTTAAGAGTCAGGTACACTCTTAGGCGTTTAATATGCGGTGTTGAGTCCATTTCGTTGAGCAAGGAGTAGCTCTTGACTATTCCATATTTGGCTTAAGGAACTTTATCTGTGCTCATTTCAATCTCTGGTTTTATGCAGCACCCCAACTCACCTTTCCCCTTAAACAAGCATAAGTTGGTTTTCTAAATTTGAGACCCTGTTCTGTTCTGTAATTCAGTTCCTGTGTAGCCAAGTTTACATTCCGTGTATTACTGATATCTTATGATGTTTCTTTTTCTGTGTGACTTATTTCAGTTAGAATCATCGTACCTGAATCCACTCATTGTGCTGCTACGGGCCTGATGACATAGATTTCACTGCTGAGTGATACTGCATTGTACGTAAGTACCACAAGTTCTTTATCCATTTTTCACTTTCTGTGATATTGAACTTGTACGGTAAACGAGGTTCTTGTAAACAGAGGCGTCCCAAACATTGGGGTGGCTGTATCTTTTTGATTTTAATTTCCCTAAGCTATAGGACCATAAGTGGAAGTGCCCTAGGCTCTGTTGCTTTGTTTTTTAGATGTTTCAGGAAACACCATACACTTCTCCCGAGTGTCTGTTGGCAATTTACATCCCGCCCATCAGCATAACAAGGCTCCCAGTTCTCCATGGCCTGTCCTGCCTTTCTGGATTTTACACTTTTTTCAGATGGCCCTTTTGACCGGGGGGAAGTGAGACTTCATTGTAGTGCAGATTTCCTTTGCAAGCTTGCTTGGTTGGCCAAAAAGGGCGTATGCGTTTTTTCCTGAATATATTCAGGAAAAAACGCATACGCCCTTTTTGGCCAAGTGCATCATTGTGGACGTTCTGCCTCTTTTCCTATGCTTTCGATGCAATTCCAGTCTACCTCCTGAAATCGGTTTCCTGCAATTCTGCCCCGCTTTCAAGTCCTCTTGGCAGCCTTACTTCAGTATATTTTTGGACGATAGTTGTCATTTATAACTCTGCAGGTTTGTGAATTACAGTGTCCCTGAGCTCCTTTCTTCAACTCGCTTTCTTGTGAGCTGGCCGCAACACCGCAGGATGGCTTCAGGCCCTAATCTGGTTCCGGCACGGCACGCTGAGCCTTTGGTTATTTCCTCTTCCTGGTGGGAAATGAGAGTTAAATTTGCCCGTCCAGACACCTCCAGCTAGTCTCTCATTGGTTCTCGCTATTCCTGTTCATCTTCCGCAGAAATTGCAAACTGGGCCAAACAGGAGGTTAAAGGGACTGACTCTCCAAGTCGGGAGAGTGTTAGTAAAGCGTCTGGAATGTTGCACCCGAGTACCAGGGTACGAAAACTGAGACATATTTGAACACGTCTCCCGATCACATGGTTGATCATACTCTAGGTTCCACATGCATGTTTTAGCTGAAGGAAGAATACCTTAAACCTGGGTAGTTGAAACCCGTGGAATGGGTACCATGCAATATGACTTCAAAGGGTCTTCATTTGCTCACCGAACCTCTCCAATCCTATCACTGCTGCGTTTACGTCCCTGTACACATGCTTGATTCTCTTTCGGAGACATAGCAATCCATAGGTTTTAAGATACTTAAGAGTCAGGTACATTCTTAGGCGTTTAATATGCGGTGTTGAGTCCATTTCGTTGAGCAAGGAGTAGCTCTTGTCTATTCCATATTTGGCTTAAGGAACTTTATCTGTGCTCATTTCAATCTCTGGTTTTATGCAGCACCCCAACTCACCTTTCCCCTTAAACAAGCATAAGTTGGTTTTCTAAATTTGAGACCCTGTTCTGTTCTGTAATTCAGTTCCTGTGTAGCCAAGTTTACATTCCGTGTATTACTGATATCTTATGATGTTTCTTTTTCTGTGTGACTTATTTCAGTTAGAATCATCGTACCTGAATCCACTCATTGTGCTGCTACGGGCCTGATGACATAGATTTCACTGCTGAGTGATACTGCATTGTACGTAAGTACCACAAGTTCTTTATCCATTTTTCACTTTCTGTGATATTGAACTTGTATGGTAAACGAGGTTCTTGTAAACAGAGGCGTCCCAAACATTGGGGTGGCTGTATCTTTTTGATTTTAATTTCCCTAAGCTATAGGACCATAAGTGGAAGTGCCCTAGGCTCTGTTGCTTTGTTTTTTAGATGTTTCAGGAAACACCATACACTTCTCCCGAGTGTCTGTTGGCAATTTACATCCCGCCCATCAGCATAACAAGGCTCCCAGTTCTCCATGGCCTGTCCTGCCTTTCTGGATTTTACACTTTTTTCAGATGGCCCTTTTGACCGGGGGGAAGTGAGACTTCATTGTAGTGCAGATTTCCTTTGCAAGCTTGCTTGGTTGGCCAAAAAGGGCGTATGCGTTTTTTCCTGAATATATTCAGGAAAAAACGCATACGCCCTTTTTGGCCAAGTGCATCATTGTGGACGTTCTGCCTCTTTTCCTATGCTTTCAATGCAATTCCAGTCTACCTCCTGAAATCGGTTTCCTGCAATTCTGCCCCGCTTTCAAGTCCTCTTGGCAGCCTTACTTCAGTATATTTTTGGACGATAGTTGTCATTTATAACTCTGCAGGTTTGTGAATTACAGTGCCCCTGAGCTCCTTTCTTCAACTCGTTTTCTTGTGAGCTGGCCGCAACACCACAGGATGGCTTCAGGCCCTAATCTGGTTCCGGCACGGCACGCTGAGCCTTTGGTTATTTCCTCTTCCTGGTGGGAAATGAGAGTTAAATTTGCCCGTCCAGACACCTCCAGCTAGTCTCTCATTGGTTCTCGCTATTCCTGTTCATCTTCCGCAGAAATTGCAAACTGGGCCAAACAGGAGGTTAAAGGGACTGACTCTCCAAGTCGGGAGAGTGTTAGTAAAGCGTCTGGAATGTTGCACCCGAGTACCAGGGTACGAAAACTGAGACATATTTGAACACGTCTCCCGATCACATGGTTGATCATACTCTAGGTTCCACATGCATGTTTTAGCTGAAGGAAGAATACCTTAAACCTGGGTAGTTGAAACCCGTGGAATGGGTACCATGCAATATGACTTCAAAGGGTCTTCATTTGCTCACCGAACCTCTCCAATCCTATCACTGCTGCGTTTATGTCCCTGTACACATGCTTGATTCTCTTTCGGAGACATAGCAATCCATAGGTTTTAAGATACTTAAGAGTCAGGTACATTCTTAGGCGTTTAATATGCGGTGTTGAGTCCATTTCGTTGAGCAAGGAGTAGCTCTTGTCTATTCCATATTTGGCTTAAGGAACTTTATCTGTGCTCATTTCAATCTCTGGTTTTATGCAGCACCCCAACTCACCTTTCCCCTTAAACAAGCATAAGTTGGTTTTCTAAATTTGAGACCCTGTTCTGTTCTGTAATTCAGTTCCTGTGTAGCCAAGTTTACATTCCGTGTATTACTGATATCTTATGATGTTTCTTTTTCTGTGTGACTTATTTCAGTTAGAATCATCGTACCTGAATCCACTCATTGTGCTGCTACGGGCCTGATGACATAGATTTCACTGCTGAGTGATACTGCATTGTACGTAAGTACCACAAGTTCTTTATCCATTTTTCACTTTCTGTGATATTGAACTTGTACGGTAAACGAGGTTCTTGTAAACAGAGGCGTCCCAAACATTGGGGTGGCTGTATCTTTTTGATTTTAATTTCCCTAAGCTATAGGACCATAAGTGGAAGTGCCCTAGGCTCTGTTGCTTTGTTTTTTAGATGTTTCAGGAAACACCATACACTTCTCCCGAGTGTCTGTTGGCAATTTACATCCCGCCCATCAGCATAACAAGGCTCCCAGTTCTCCATGGCCTGTCCTGCCTTTCTGGATTTTACACTTTTTTCAGATGGCCCTTTTGACCGGGGGGAAGTGAGACTTCATTGTAGTGCAGATTTCCTTTGCAAGCTTGCTTGGTTGGCCAAAAAGGGCGTATGCGTTTTTTCCTGAATATATTCAGGAAAAAACGCATACGCCCTTTTTGGCCAAGTGCATCATTGTGGACGTTCTGCCTCTTTTCCTATGCTTTCAATGCAATTCCAGTCTACCTCCTGAAATCGGTTTCCTGCAATTCTGCCCCGCTTTCAAGTCCTCTTGGCAGCCTTACTTCAGTATATTTTTGGACGATAGTTGTCATTTATAACTCTGCAGGTTTGTGAATTACAGTGCCCCTGAGCTCCTTTCTTCAACTCGTTTTCTTGTGAGCTGGCCGCAACACCGCAGGATGGCTTCAGGCCCTAATCTGGTTCCAGCACGGCACGCTGAGCCTTTGGTTATTTCCTCTTCCTGGTGGGAAATGAGAGTTAAATTTGCCCGTCCAGACACCTCCAGCTAGTCTCTCATTGGTTCTCGCTATTCCTGTTCATCTTCCGCAGAAATTGCAAACTGGGCCAAACAGGAGGTTAAAGGGACTGACTCTCCAAGTCGGGAGAGTGTTAGTAAAGCGTCTGGAATGTTGCACCCGAGTACCAGGGTACGAAAACTGAGACATATTTGAACACGTCTCCCGATCACATGGTTGATCATACTCTAGGTTCCACATGCATGTTTTAGCTGAAGGAAGAATACCTTAAACCTGGGTAGTTGAAACCCGTGGAATGGGTACCATGCAATATGACTTCAAAGGGTCTTCATTTGCTCACCGAACCTCTCCAATCCTATCACTGCTGCGTTTACGTCCCTGTACACATGCTTGATTCTCTTTCGGAGACATAGCCATCCATAGGTTTTAAGATACTTAAGAGTCAGGTACACTCTTAGGCGTTTAATATGCGGTGTTGAGTCCATTTCGTTGAGCAAGGAGTAGCTCTTGTCTATTCCATATTTGGCTTAAGGAACTTTATCTGTGCTCATTTCAATCTCTGGTTTTATGCAGCACCCCAACTCACCTTTCCCCTTAAACAAGCATAAGTTGGTTTTCTAAATTTGAGACCCTGTTCTGTTCTGTAATTCAGTTCCTGTGTAGCCAAGTTTACATTCCGTGTATTACTGATATCTTATGATGTTTCTTTTTCTGTGTGACTTATTTCAGTTAGAATCATCGTACCTGAATCCACTCATTGTGCTGCTACGGGCCTGATGACATAGATTTCACTGCTGAGTGATACTGCATTGTACGTAAGTACCACAAGTTCTTTATCCATTTTTCACTTTCTGTGATATTGAACTTGTACGGTAAATGAGGTTCTTGTAAACAGAGGCGTCCCAAACATTGGGGTGGCTGTATCTTTTTGATTTTAATTTCCCTAAGCTATAGGACCATAAGTGGAAGTGCCCTAGGCTCTGTTGCTTTGTTTTTTAGATGTTTCAGGAAACACCATACACTTCTCCCGAGTGTCTGTTGGCAATTTACATCCCGCCCATCAGCATAACAAGGCTCCCAGTTCTCCATGGCCTGTCCTGCCTTTCTGGATTTTACACTTTTTTCAGATGGCCCTTTTGACCGGGGGGAAGTGAGACTTCATTGTAGTGCAGATTTCCTTTGCAAGCTTGCTTGGTTGGCCAAAAAGGGCGTATGCGTTTTTTCCTGAATATATTCAGGAAAAAACGCATACGCCCTTTTTGGCCAAGTGCATCATTGTGGACGTTCTGCCTCTTTTCCTATGCTTTCGATGCAATTCCAGTCTACCTCCTGAAATCGGTTTCCTGCAATTCTGCCCCGCTTTCAAGTCCTCTTGGCAGCCTTACTTCAGTATATTTTTGGATGATAGTTGTCATTTATAACTCTGCAGGTTTGTGAATTACAGTGTCCCTGAGCTCCTTTCTTCAACTCGCTTTCTTGTGCGCTGGCCGCAACACCGCAGGATGGCTTCAGGCCCTAATCTGGTTCCGGCACGGCACGCTGAGCCTTTGGTTATTTCCTCTTCCTGGTGGGAAATGAGAGTTAAATTTGCCCGTCCAGACACCTCCAGCTAGTCTCTCATTGGTTCTCGCTATTCCTGTTCATCTTCCGCAGAAATTGCAAACTGGGCCAAACAGGAGGTTAAAGGGACTGACTCTCCAAGTCGGGAGAGTGTTAGTAAAACGTCTGGAATGTTGCACCCGAGTACCAGGGTACGAAAACTGAGACATATTTGAACACGTCTCCCGATCACATGGTTGATCATACTCTAGGTTCCACATGCATGTTTTAGCTGAAGGAAGAATACCTTAAACCTGGGTAGTTGAAACCCGTGGAATGGGTACCATGCAATATGACTTCAAAGGGTCTTCATTTGCTCACCGAACCTCTCCAATCCTATCACTGCTGCGTTTACGTCCCTGTACACATGCTTGATTCTCTTTCGGAGACATAGCAATCCATAGGTTTTAAGATACTTAAGAGTCAGGTACATTCTTAGGCGTTTAATATGCGGTGTTGAGTCCATTTCGTTGAGCAAGGAGTAGCTCTTGTCTATTCCATATTTGGCTTAAGGAACTTTATCTGTGCTCATTTCAATCTCTGGTTTTATGCAGCACCCCAACTCACCTTTCCCCTTAAACAAGCATAAGTTGGTTTTCTAAATTTGAGACCCTGTTCTGTTCTGTAATTCAGTTCCTGTGTAGCCAAGTTTACATTCCGTGTATTACTGATATCTTATGATGTTTCTTTTTCTGTGTGACTTATTTCAGTTAGAATCATCGTACCTGAATCCACTCATTGTGCTGCTACGGGCCTGATGACATAGATTTCACTGCTGAGTGATACTGCATTGTACGTAAGTACCACAAGTTCTTTATCCATTTTTCACTTTCTGTGATATTGAACTTGTATGGTAAACGAGGTTCTTGTAAACAGAGGCGTCCCAAACATTGGGGTGGCTGTATCTTTTTGATTTTAATTTCCCTAAGCTATAGGACCATAAGTGGAAGTGCCCTAGGCTCTGTTGCTTTGTTTTTTAGACGTTTCAGGAAACACCATACACTTCTCCCGAGTGTCTGTTGGCAATTTACATCCCGCCCATCAGCATAACAAGGCTCCCAGTTCTCCATGGCCTGTCCTGCCTTTCTGGATTTTACACTTTTTTCAGATGGCCCTTTTGACCGGGGGGAAGTGAGACTTCATTGTAGTGCAGATTTCCTTTGCAAGCTTGCTTGGTTGGCCAAAAAGGGCGTATGCGTTTTTTGCTGAATATATTCAGGAAAAAACGCATACGCCCTTTTTGGCCAAGTGCATCATTGTGGACGTTCTGCCTCTTTTCCTATGCTTTCAATGCAATTCCAGTCTACCTCCTGAAATCGGTTTCCTGCAATTCTGCCCCGCTTTCAAGTCCTCTTGGCAGCCTTACTTCAGTATATTTTTGGACGATAGTTGTCATTTATAACTCTGCAGGTTTGTGAATTACAGTGCCCCTGAGCTCCTTTCTTCAACTCGTTTTCTTGTGAGCTGGCCGCAACACCGCAGGATGGCTTCAGGCCCTAATCTGGTTCCGGCACGGCACGCTGAGCCTTTGGTTATTTCCTCTTCCTGGTGGGAAATGAGAGTTAAATTTGCCCGTCCAGACACCTCCAGCTAGTCTCTCATTGGTTCTCGCTATTCCTGTTCATCTTCCGCAGAAATTGCAAACTGGGCCAAACAGGAGGTTAAAGGGACTGACTCTCCAAGTCGGGAGAGTGTTAGTAAAGCGTCTGGAATGTTGCACCCGAGTACCAGGGTACGAAAACTGAGACATATTTGAACACGTCTCCCGATCACATGGTTGATCATACTCTAGGTTCCACATGCATGTTTTAGCTGAAGGAAGAATACCTTAAACCTGGGTAGTTGAAACCCGTGGAATGGGTACCATGCAATATGACTTCAAAGGGTCTTCATTTGCTCACCGAACCTCTCCAATCCTATCACTGCTGCGTTTACGTCCCTGTACACATGCTTGATTCTCTTTCGGAGACATAGCCATCCATAGGTTTTAAGATACTTAAGAGTCAGGTACACTCTTAGGCGTTTAATATGGGGTGTTGAGTCCATTTCGTTGAGCAAGGAGTAGCTCTTGTCTATTCCATATTTGGCTTAAGGAACTTTATCTGTGCTCATTTCAATCTCTGGTTTTATGCAGCACCCCAACTCACCTTTCCCCTTAAACAAGCATAAGTTGGTTTTCTAAATTTGAGACCCTGTTCTGTTCTGTAATTCAGTTCCTGTGTAGCCAAGTTTACATTCCGTGTATTACTGATATCTTATGATGTTTCTTTTTCTGTGTGACTTATTTCAGTTAGAATCATCGTACCTGAATCCACTCATTGTGCTGCTACGGGCCTGATGACATAGATTTCACTGCTGAGTGATACTGCATTGTACGTAAGTACCACAAGTTCTTTATCCATTTTTCACTTTCTGTGATATTGAACTTGTACGGTAAACGAGGTTCTTGTAAACAGAGGCGTCCCAAACATTGGGGTGGCTGTATCTTTTTGATTTTAATTTCCCTAAGCTATAGGACCATAAGTGGAAGTGCCCTAGGCTCTGTTGCTTTGTTTTTTAGATGTTTCAGGAAACACCATACACTTCTCCCGAGTGTCTGTTGGCAATTTACATCCCGCCCATCAGCATAACAAGGCTCCCAGTTCTCCATGGCCTGTCCTGCCTTTCTGGATTTTACACTTTTTTCAGATGGCCCTTTTGACCGGGGGGAAGTGAGACTTCATTGTAGTGCAGATTTCCTTTGCAAGCTTGCTTGGTTGGCCAAAAAGGGCGTATGCGTTTTTTCCTGAATATATTCAGGAAAAAACGCATACGCCCTTTTTGGCCAAGTGCATCATTGTGGACGTTCTGCCTCTTTTCCTATGCTTTCGATGCAATTCCAGTCTACCTCCTGAAATCGGTTTCCTGCAATTCTGCCCCGCTTTCAAGTCCTCTTGGCAGCCTTACTTCAGTATATTTTTGGACGATAGTTGTCATTTATAACTCTGCAGGTTTGTGAATTACAGTGTCCCTGAGCTCCTTTCTTCAACTCGCTTTCTTGTGAGCTGGCCGCAACACCGCAGGATGGCTTCAGGCCCTAATCTGGTTCCGGCACGGCACGCTGAGCCTTTGGTTATTTCCTCTTCCTGGTGGGAAATGAGAGTTAAATTTGCCCGTCCAGACACCTCCAGCTAGTCTCTCATTGGTTCTCGCTATTCCTGTTCATCTTCCGCAGAAATTGCAAACTGGGCCAAACAGGAGGTTAAAGGGACTGACTCTCCAAGTCGGGAGAGTGTTAGTAAAACGTCTGGAATGTTGCACCCGAGTACCAGGGTACGAAAACTGAGACATATTTGAACACGTCTCCCGATCACATGGTTGATCATACTCTAGGTTCCACATGCATGTTTTAGCTGAAGGAAGAATACCTTAAACCTGGGTAGTTGAAACCCGTGGAATGGGTACCATGCAATATGACTTCAAAGGGTCTTCATTTGCTCACCGAACCTCTCCAATCCTATCACTGCTGCGTTTACGTCCCTGTACACATGCTTGATTCTCTTTCGGAGACATAGCAATCCATAGGTTTTAAGATACTTAAGAGTCAGGTACATTCTTAGGCGTTTAATATGCGGTGTTGAGTCCATTTCGTTGAGCAAGGAGTAGCTCTTGTCTATTCCATATTTGGCTTAAGGAACTTTATCTGTGCTCATTTCAATCTCTGGTTTTATGCAGCACCCCAACTCACCTTTCCCCTTAAACAAGCATAAGTTGGTTTTCTAAATTTGAGACCCTGTTCTGTTCTGTAATTCAGTTCCTGTGTAGCCAAGTTTACATTCCGTGTATTACTGATATCTTATGATGTTTCTTTTTCTGTGTGACTTATTTCAGTTAGAATCATCGTACCTGAATCCACTCATTGTGCTGCTACGGGCCTGATGACATAGATTTCACTGCTGAGTGATACTGCATTGTACGTAAGTACCACAAGTTCTTTATCCATTTTTCACTTTCTGTGATATTGAACTTGTATGGTAAACGAGGTTCTTGTAAACAGAGGCGTCCCAAACATTGGGGTGGCTGTATCTTTTTGATTTTAATTTCCCTAAGCTATAGGACCATAAGTGGAAGTGCCCTAGGCTCTGTTGCTTTGTTTTTTAGACGTTTCAGGAAACACCATACACTTCTCCCGAGTGTCTGTTGGCAATTTACATCCCGCCCATCAGCATAACAAGGCTCCCAGTTCTCCATGGCCTGTCCTGCCTTTCTGGATTTTACACTTTTTTCAGATGGCCCTTTTGACCGGGGGGAAGTGAGACTTCATTGTAGTGCAGATTTCCTTTGCAAGCTTGCTTGGTTGGCCAAAAAGGGCGTATGCGTTTTTTGCTGAATATATTCAGGAAAAAACGCATACGCCCTTTTTGGCCAAGTGCATCATTGTGGACGTTCTGCCTCTTTTCCTATGCTTTCAATGCAATTCCAGTCTACCTCCTGAAATCGGTTTCCTGCAATTCTGCCCCGCTTTCAAGTCCTCTTGGCAGCCTTACTTCAGTATATTTTTGGACGATAGTTGTCATTTATAACTCTGCAGGTTTGTGAATTACAGTGCCCCTGAGCTCCTTTCTTCAACTCGTTTTCTTGTGAGCTGGCCGCAACACCGCAGGATGGCTTCAGGCCCTAATCTGGTTCCGGCACGGCACGCTGAGCCTTTGGTTATTTCCTCTTCCTGGTGGGAAATGAGAGTTAAATTTGCCCGTCCAGACACCTCCAGCTAGTCTCTCATTGGTTCTCGCTATTCCTGTTCATCTTCCGCAGAAATTGCAAACTGGGCCAAACAGGAGGTTAAAGGGACTGACTCTCCAAGTCGGGAGAGTGTTAGTAAAGCGTCTGGAATGTTGCACCCGAGTACCAGGGGAGGAAAACTGAGACATATTTGAACACGTCTCCCGATCACATGGTTGATCATACTCTAGGTTCCACATGCATGTTTTAGCTGAAGGAAGAATACCTTAAACCTGGGTAGTTGAAACCCGTGGAATGGGTACCATGCAATATGACTTCAAAGGGTCTTCATTTGCTCACCGAACCTCTCCAATCCTATCACTGCTGCGTTTACGTCCCTGTACACATGCTTGATTCTCTTTCGGAGACATAGCCATCCATAGGTTTTAAGATACTTAAGAGTCAGGTACACTCTTAGGCGTTTAATATGCGGTGTTGAGTCCATTTCGTTGAGCAAGGAGTAGCTCTTGTCTATTCCATATTTGGCTTAAGGAACTTTATCTGTGCTCATTTCAATCTCTGGTTTTATGCAGCACCCCAACTCACCTTTCCCCTTAAACAAGCATAAGTTGGTTTTCTAAATTTGAGACCCTGTTCTGTTCTGTAATTCAGTTCCTGTGTAGCCAAGTTTACATTCCGTGTATTACTGATATCTTATGATGTTTCTTTTTCTGTGTGACTTATTTCAGTTAGAATCATCGTACCTGAATCCACTCATTGTGCTGCTACGGGCCTGATGACATAGATTTCACTGCTGAGTGATACTGCATTGTACGTAAGTACCACAAGTTCTTTATCCATTTTTCACTTTCTGTGATATTGAACTTGTACGGTAAACGAGGTTCTTGTAAACAGAGGCGTCCCAAACATTGGGGTGGCTGTATCTTTTTGATTTTAATTTCCCTAAGCTATAGGACCATAAGTGGAAGTGCCCTAGGCTCTGTTGCTTTGTTTTTTAGATGTTTCAGGAAACACCATACACTTCTCCCAAGTGTCTGTTGGCAATTTACATCCCGCCCATCAGCATAACAAGGCTCCCAGTTCTCCATGGCCTGTCCTGCCTTTCTGGATTTTACACTTTTTTCAGATGGCCCTTTTGACCGGGGGGAAGTGAGACTTCATTGTAGTGCAGATTTCCTTTGCAAGCTTGCTTGGTTGGCCAAAAAGGGCGTATGCGTTTTTTGCTGAATATATTCAGGAAAAAACGCATACGCCCTTTTTGGCCAAGTGCATCATTGTGGACGTTCTGCCTCTTTTCCTATGCTTTCAATGCAATTCCAGTCTACCTCCTGAAATCGGTTTCCTGCAATTCTGCCCCGCTTTCAAGTCCTCTTGGCAGC
This sequence comes from Globicephala melas, assembly GCF_963455315.2. Lineage (NCBI taxonomy): Eukaryota > Metazoa > Chordata > Mammalia > Artiodactyla > Delphinidae > Globicephala > Globicephala melas. The sequence goes on from NW_027207722.1 coordinate 79,958, forward strand.
CTTACTTCAGTATATTTTTGGACGATAGTTGTCATTTATAACTCTGCAGGTTTGTGAATTACAGTGCCCCTGAGCTCCTTTCTTCAACTCGTTTTCTTGTGAGCTGGCCGCAACACCGCAGGATGGCTTCAGGCCCTAATCTGGTTCCGGCACGGCACGCTGAGCCTTTGGTTATTTCCTCTTCCTGGTGGGAAATGAGAGTTAAATTTGCCCGTCCAGACACCTCCAGCTAGTCTCTCATTGGTTCTCGCTATTCCTGTTCATCTTCCGCAGAAATTGCAAACTGGGCCAAACAGGAGGTTAAAGGGACTGACTCTCCAAGTCGGGAGAGTGTTAGTAAAGCGTCTGGAATGTTGCACCCGAGTACCAGGGTACGAAAACTGAGACATATTTGAACACGTCTCCCGATCACATGGTTGATCATACTCTAGGTTCCACATGCATGTTTTAGCTGAAGGAAGAATACCTTAAACCTGGGTAGTTGAAACCCGTGGAATGGGTACCATGCAATATGACTTCAAAGGGTCTTCATTTGCTCACCGAACCTCTCCAATCCTATCACTGCTGCGTTTATGTCCCTGTACACATGCTTGATTCTCTTTCGGAGACATAGCAATCCATAGGTTTTAAGATACTTAAGAGTCAGGTACATTCTTAGGCGTTTAATATGCGGTGTTGAGTCCATTTCGTTGAGCAAGGAGTAGCTCTTGTCTATTCCATATTTGGCTTAAGGAACTTTATCTGTGCTCATTTCAATCTCTGGTTTTATGCAGCACCCCAACTCACCTTTCCCCTTAAACAAGCATAAGTTGGTTTTCTAAATTTGAGACCCTGTTCTGTTCTGTAATTCAGTTCCTGTGTAGCCAAGTTTACATTCCGTGTATTACTGATATCTTATGATGTTTCTTTTTCTGTGTGACTTATTTCAGTTAGAATCATCGTACCTGAATCCACTCATTGTGCTGCTACGGGCCTGATGACATAGATTTCACTGCTGAGTGATACTGCATTGTACGTAAGTACCACAAGTTCTTTATCCATTTTTCACTTTCTGTGATATTGAACTTGTATGGTAAACGAGGTTCTTGTAAACAGAGGCGTCCCAAACATTGGGGTGGCTGTATCTTTTTGATTTTAATTTCCCTAAGCTATAGGACCATAAGTGGAAGTGCCCTAGGCTCTGTTGCTTTGTTTTTTAGATGTTTCAGGAAACACCATACACTTCTCCCGAGTGTCTGTTGGCAATTTACATCCCGCCCATCAGCATAACAAGGCTCCCAGTTCTCCATGGCCTGTCCTGCCTTTCTGGATTTTACACTTTTTTCACATGGCCCTTTTGACCGGGGGGAAGTGAGACTTCATTGTAGTGCAGATTTCCTTTGCAAGCTTGCTTGATTGGCCAAAAAGGGCGTATGCGTTTTTTCCTGAATATATTCAGGAAAAAACGCATACGCCCTTTTTGGCCAAGTGCATCATTGTGGACGTTCTGCCTCTTTTCCTATGCTTTCGATGCAATTCCAGTCTACCTCCTGAAATCGGTTTCCTGCAATTCTGCCCCGCTTTCAAGTCCTCTTGGCAGCCTTACTTCAGTATATTTTTGGACGATAGTTGTCATTTATAACTCTGCAGGTTTGTGAATTACAGTGCCCCTGAGCTCCTTTCTTCAACTCGTTTTCTTGTGAGCTGGCCGCAACACCGCAGGATGGCTTCAGGCCCTAATCTGGTTCCGGCAAGGCACGCTGAGCCTATGGTTATTTCCTCTTCCTGGTGGGAAATGAGAGTTAAATTTGCCCGTCCAGACACCTCCAGCTAGTCTCTCATTGGTTCTCGCTATTCCTGTTCATCTTCCGCAGAAATTGCAAACTGGGCCAAACAGGAGGTTAAAGGGACTGACTCTCCAAGTCGGGAGAGTGTTAGTAAAGCGTCTGGAATGTTGCACCCGAGTACCAGGGTACGAAAACTGAGACATATTTGAACACGTCTCCCGATCACATGGTTGATCATACTCTAGGTTCCACATGCATGTTTTAGCTGAAGGAAGAATACCTTAAACCTGGGTAGTTGAAACCCGTGGAATGGGTACCATGCAATATGACTTCAAAGGGTCTTCATTTGCTCACCGAACCTCTCCAATCCTATCACTGCTGCGTTTACGTCCCTGTACACATGCTTGATTCTCTTTCGGAGACATAGCAATCCATAGGTTTTAAGATACTTAAGAGTCAGGTACATTCTTAGGCGTTTAATATGCGGTGTTGAGTCCATTTCGTTGAGCAAGGAGTAGCTCTTGTCTATTCCATATTTGGCTTAAGGAACTTTATCTGTGCTCATTTCAATCTCTGGTTTTATGCAGCACCCCAACTCACCTTTCCCCTTAAACAAGCATAAGTTGGTTTTCTAAATTTGAGACCCTGTTCTGTTCTGTAATTCAGTTCCTGTGTAGCCAAGTTTACATTCCGTGTATTACTGATATCTTATGATGTTTCTTTTTCTGTGTGACTTATTTCAGTTAGAATCATCGTACCTGAATCCACTCATTGTGCTGCTACGGGCCTGATGACATAGATTTCACTGCTGAGTGATACTGCATTGTACGTAAGTACCACAAGTTCTTTATCCATTTTTCACTTTCTGTGATATTGAACTTGTACGGTAAACGAGGTTCTTGTAAACAGAGGCGTCCCAAACATTGGGGTGGCTGTATCTTTTTGATTTTAATTTCCCTAAGCTATAGGACCATAAGTGGAAGTGCCCTAGGCTCTGTTGCTTTGTTTTTTAGATGTTTCAGGAAACACCATACACTTCTCCCGAGTGTCTGTTGGCAATTTACATCCCGCCCATCAGCATAACAAGGCTCCCAGTTCTCCATGGCCTGTCCTGCCTTTCTGGATTTTACACTTTTTTCAGATGGCCCTTTTGACCGGGGGGAAGTGAGACTTCATTGTAGTGCAGATTTCCTTTGCAAGCTTGCTTGGTTGGCCAAAAAGGGCGTATGCGTTTTTTCCTGAATATATTCAGGAAAAAACGCATACGCCCTTTTTGGCCAAGTGCATCATTGTGGACGTTCTGCCTCTTTTCCTATGCTTTCAATGCAATTCCAGTCTACCTCCTGAAATCGGTTTCCTGCAATTCTGCCCCGCTTTCAAGTCCTCTTGGCAGCCTTACTTCAGTATATTTTTGGACGATAGTTGTCATTTATAACTCTGCAGGTTTGTGAATTACAGTGCCCCTGAGCTCCTTTCTTCAACTCGTTTTCTTGTGAGCTGGCCGCAACACCGCAGGATGGCTTCAGGCCCTAATCTGGTTCCGGCACGGCACGCTGAACCTTTGGTTATTTCCTCTTCCTGGTGGGAAATGAGAGTTAAATTTGCCCGTCCAGACACCTCCAGCTAGTCTCTCATTGGTTCTCGCTATTCCTGTTCATCTTCCACAGAAATTGCAAACTGGGCCAAACAGGAGGTTAAAGGGACTGACTCTCCAAGTCGGGAGAGTGTTAGTAAAGCGTCTGGAATGTTGCACCCGAGTACCAGGGTACGAAAACTGAGACATATTTGAACACGTCTCCCGATCACATGGTTGATCATACTCTAGGTTCCACATGCATGTTTTAGCTGAAGGAAGAATACCTTAAACCTGGGTAGTTGAAACCCGTGGAATGGGTACCATGCAATATGACTTCAAAGGGTCTTCATTTGCTCACCGAACCTCTCCAATCCTATCACTGCTGCGTTTACGTCCCTGTACACATGCTTGATTCTCTTTCGGAGACATAGCAATCCATAGGTTTTAAGATACTTAAGAGTCAGGTACATTCTTAGGCGTTTAATATGCGGTGTTGAGTCCATTTCGTTGAGCAAGGAGTAGCTCTTGTCTATTCCATATTTGGCTTAAGGAACTTTATCTGTGCTCATTTCAATCTCTGGTTTTATGCAGCACCCCAACTCACCTTTACCCTTAAACAAGCATAAGGTGGTTTTCTAAATTTGAGACCCTGTTCTGTTCTGTAATTCAGTTCCTGTGTAGCCAAGTTTACATTCCGTGTATTACTGATATCTTATGATGTTTCTTTTTCTGTGTGACTTATTTCAGTTAGAATCATCGTACCTGAATCCACTCATTGTGCTGCTACGGGCCTGATGACATAGATTTCACTGCTGAGTGATACTGCATTGTACGTAAGTACCACAAGTTCTTTATCCATTTTTCACTTTCTGTGATATTGAACTTGTACGGTAAACGAGGTTCTTGTAAACAGAGGCGTCCCAAACATTGGGGTGGCTGTATCTTTTTGATTTTAATTTCCCTAAGCTATAGGACCATAAGTGGAAGTGCCCTAGGCTCTGTTGCTTTGTTTTTTAGATGTTTCAGGAAACACCATACACTTCTCCCGAGTGTCTGTTGGCAATTTACATCCCGCCCATCAGCATAACAAGGCTCCCAGTTCTCCATGGCCTGTCCTGCCTTTCTGGATTTTACACTTTTTTCAGATGGCCCTTTTGACCGGGGGGAAGTGAGACTTCATTGTAGTGCAGATTTCCTTTGCAAGCTTGCTTGGTTGGCCAAAAAGGGCGTATGCGTTTTTTCCTGACTATATTCAGGAAAAAACGCATACGCCCTTTTTGGCCAAGTGCATCATTGTGGACGTTCTGCCTCTTTTCCTATGCTTTCGATGCAATTCCAGTCTACCTCCTGAAATCGGTTTCCTGCAATTCTGCCCCGCTTTCAAGTCCTCTTGGCAGCCTTACTTCAGTATATTTTTGGACGATAGTTGTCATTTATAACTCTGCAGGTTTGTGAATTACAGTGCCCCTGAGCTCCTTTCTTCAACTCGTTTTCTTGTGAGCTGGCCGCAACACCGCAGGATGGCTTCAGGCCCTAATCTGGTTCCGGCACGGCACGCTGAGCCTATGGTTATTTCCTCTTCCTGGTGGGAAATGAGAGTTAAATTTGCCCGTCCAGACACCTCCAGCTAGTCTCTCATTGGTTCTCGCTATTCCTGTTCATCTTCCGCAGAAATTGCAAACTGGGCCAAACAGGAGGTTAAAGGGACTGACTCTCCAAGTCGGGAGAGTGTTAGTAAAGCGTCTGGAATGTTGCACCCGAGTACCAGGGTACGAAAACTGAGACATATTTGAACACGTCTCCCGATCACATGGTTGATCATACTCTAGGTTCCACATGCATGTTTTAGCTGAAGGAAGAATACCTTAAACCTGGGTAGTTGAAACCCGTGGAATGGGTACCATGCAATATGACTTCAAAGGGTCTTCATTTGCTCACCGAACCTCTCCAATCCTATCACTGCTGCGTTTACGTCCCTGTACACATGCTTGATTCTCTTTCGGAGACATAGCAATCCATAGGTTTTAAGATACTTAAGAGTCAGGTACATTCTTAGGCGTTTAATATGCGGTGTTGAGTCCATTTCGTTGAGCAAGGAGTAGCTCTTGTCTATTCCATATTTGGCTTAAGGAACTTTATCTGTGCTCATTTCAATCTCTGGTTTTATGCAGCACCCCAACTCACCTTTCCCCTTAAACAAGCATAAGTTGGTTTTCTAAATTTGAGACCCTGTTCTGTTCTGTAATTCAGTTCCTGTGTAGCCAAGTTTACATTCCGTGTATTACTGATATCTTATGATGTTTCTTTTTCTGTGTGACTTATTTCAGTTAGAATCATCGTACCTGAATCCACTCATTGTGCTGCTACGGGCCTGATGACATAGATTTCACTGCTGAGTGATACTGCATTGTACGTAAGTACCACAAGTTCTTTATCCATTTTTCACTTTCTGTGATATTGAACTTGTACGGTAAACGAGGTTCTTGTAAACAGAGGCGTCCCAAACATTGGGGTGGCTGTATCTTTTTGATTTTAATTTCCCTAAGCTATAGGACCATAAGTGGAAGTGCCCTAGGCTCTGTTGCTTTGTTTTTTAGATGTTTCAGGAAACACCATACACTTCTCCCGAGTGTCTGTTGGCAATTTACATCCCGCCCATCAGCATAACAAGGCTCCCAGTTCTCCATGGCCTGTCCTGCCTTTCTGGATTTTACACTTTTTTCAGATGGCCCTTTTGACCGGGGGGAAGTGAGACTTCATTGTAGTGCAGATTTCCTTTGCAAGCTTGCTTGGTTGGCCAAAAAGGGCGTATGCGTTTTTTCCTGAATATATTCAGGAAAAAACGCATACGCCCTTTTTGGCCAAGTGCATCATTGTGGACGTTCTGCCTCTTTTCCTATGCTTTCAATGCAATTCCAGTCTACCTCCTGAAATCGGTTTCCTGCAATTCTGCCCCGCTTTCAAGTCCTCTTGGCAGCCTTACTTCAGTATATTTTTGGACGATAGTTGTCATTTATAACTCTGCAGGTTTGTGAATTACAGTGCCCCTGAGCTCCTTTCTTCAACTCGTTTTCTTGTGAGCTGGCCGCAACACCGCAGGATGGCTTCAGGCCCTAATCTGGTTCCGGCACGGCACGCTGAGCCTATGGTTATTTCCTCTTCCTGGTGGGAAATGAGAGTTAAATTTGCCCGTCCAGACACCTCCAGCTAGTCTCTCATTGGTTCTCGCTATTCCTGTTCATCTTCCGCAGAAATTGCAAACTGGGCCAAACAGGAGGTTAAAGGGACTGACTCTCCAAGTCGGGAGAGTGTTAGTAAAGCGTCTGGAATGTTGCACCCGAGTACCAGGGTACGAAAACTGAGACATATTTGAACACGTCTCCCGATCACATGGTTGATCATACTCTAGGTTCCACATGCATGTTTTAGCTGAAGGAAGAATACCTTAAACCTGGGTAGTTGAAACCCGTGGAATGGGTACCATGCAATATGACTTCAAAGGGTCTTCATTTGCTCACCGAACCTCTCCAATCCTATCACTGCTGCGTTTACGTCCCTGTACACATGCTTGATTCTCTTTCGGAGACATAGCAATCCATAGGTTTTAAGATACTTAAGAGTCAGGTACATTCTTAGGCGTTTAATATGCGGTGTTGAGTCCATTTCGTTGAGCAAGGAGTAGCTCTTGTCTATTCCATATTTGGCTTAAGGAACTTTATCTGTGCTCATTTCAATCTCTGGTTTTATGCAGCACCCCAACTCACCTTTACCCTTAAACAAGCATAAGGTGGTTTTCTAAATTTGAGACCCTGTTCTGTTCTGTAATTCAGTTCCTGTGTAGCCAAGTTTACATTCCGTGTATTACTGATATCTTATGATGTTTCTTTTTCTGTGTGACTTATTTCAGTTAGAATCATCGTACCTGAATCCACTCATTGTGCTGCTACGGGCCTGATGACATAGATTTCACTGCTGAGTGATACTGCATTGTACGTAAGTACCACAAGTTCTTTATCCATTTTTCACTTTCTGTGATATTGAACTTGTACGGTAAACGAGGTTCTTGTAAACAGAGGCGTCCCAAACATTGGGGTGGCTGTATCTTTTTGATTTTAATTTCCCTAAGCTATAGGACCATAAGTGGAAGTGCCCTAGGCTCTGTTGCTTTGTTTTTTAGATGTTTCAGGAAACACCATACACTTCTCCCGAGTGTCTGTTGGCAATTTACATCCCGCCCATCAGCATAACAAGGCTCCCAGTTCTCCATGGCCTGTCCTGCCTTTCTGGATTTTACACTTTTTTCAGATGGCCCTTTTGACCGGGGGGAAGTGAGACTTCATTGTAGTGCAGATTTCCTTTGCAAGCTTGCTTGGTTGGCCAAAAAGGGCGTATGCGTTTTTTCCTGACTATATTCAGGAAAAAACGCATACGCCCTTTTTGGCCAAGTGCATCATTGTGGACGTTCTGCCTCTTTTCCTATGCTTTCAATGCAATTCCAGTCTACCTCCTGAAATCGGTTTCCTGCAATTCTGCCCAGCTTTCAAGTCCTCTTGGCAGCCTTACTTCAGTATATTTTTGGACGATAGTTGTCATTTATAACTCTGCAGGTTTGTGAATTACAGTGCCCCTGAGCTCCTTTCTTCAACTCGCTTTCTTGTGAGCTGGCCGCAACACCGCAGGATGGCTTCAGGCCCTAATCTGGTTCCGGCACGGCACGCTGAGCCTTTGGTTATTTCCTCTTCCTGGTGGGAAATGAGAGTTAAATTTGCCCGTCCAGACACCTCCAGCTAGTCTCTCATTGGTTCTCGCTATTCCTGTTCATCTTCCGCAGAAATTGCAAACTGGGCCAAACAGGAGGTTAAAGGAACTGACTCTCCAAGTCGGGAGAGTGTTAGTAAAGCGTCTGGAATGTTGCACCCGAGTACCAGGGTACGAAAACTGAGACATATTTGAACACGTCTCCCGATCACATGGTTGATCATACTCTAGGTTCCACATGCATGTTTTAGCTGAAGGAAGAATACCTTAAACCTGGGTAGTTGAAACCCGTGGAATGGGTACCATGCAATATGACTTCAAAGGGTCTTCATTTGCTCACCGAACCTCTCCAATCCTATCACTGCTGCGTTTACGTCCCTGTACACATGCTTGATTCTCTTTCGGAGACATAGCAATCCATAGGTTTTAAGATACTTAAGAGTCAGGTACATTTTTAGGCGTTTAATATGCGGTGTTGAGTCCATTTCGTTGAGCAAGGAGTAGCTCTTGTCTATTCCATATTTGGCTTAAGGAACTTTATCTGTGCTCATTTCAATCTCTGGTTTTATGCAGCACCCCAACTCACCTTTACCCTTAAACAAGCATAAGGTGGTTTTCTAAATTTGAGACCCTGTTCTGTTCTGTAATTCAGTTCCTGTGTAGCCAAGTTTACATTCCGTGTATTACTGATATCTTATGATGTTTCTTTTTCTGTGTGACTTATTTCAGTTAGAATCATCGTACCTGAATCCACTCATTGTGCTGCTACGGGCCTGATGACATAGATTTCACTGCTGAGTGATACTGCATTGTACGTAAGTACCACAAGTTCTTTATCCATTTTACACTTTCTGTGATATTGAACTTGTACGGTAAACGAGGTTCTTGTAAACAGAGGCGTCCCAAACATTGGGGTGGCTGTATCTTTTTGATTTTAATTTCCCTAAGCTATAGGACCATAAGTGGAAGTGCCCTAGGCTCTGTTGCTTTGTTTTTTAGATGTTTCAGGAAACACCATACACTTCTCCCGAGTGTCTGTTGGCAATTTACATCCCGCCCATCAGCATAACAAGGCTCCCAGTTCTCCATGGCCTGTCCTGCCTTTCTGGATTTTACACTTTTTTCAGATGGCCCTTTTGACCGGGGGGAAGTGAGACTTCATTGTAGTGCAGATTTCCTTTGCAAGCTTGCTTGGTTGGCCAAAAAGGGCGTATGCGTTTTTTCCTGAATATATTCAGGAAAAAACGCATACGCCCTTTTTGGCCAAGTGCATCATTGTGGACGTTCTGCCTCTTTTCCTATGCTTTCAATGCAATTCCAGTCTACCTCCTGAAATCGGTTTCCTGCAATTCTGCCCCGCTTTCAAGTCCTCTTGGCAGCCTTACTTCAGTATATTTTTGGACGATAGTTGTCATTTATAACTCTGCAGGTTTGTGAATTACAGTGCCCCTGAGCTCCTTTCTTCAACTCGCTTTCTTGTGAGCTGGCCGCAACACCGCAGGATGGCTTCAGGCCCTAATCTGGTTCCGGCACGGCACGCTGAGCCTTTGGTTATTTCCTCTTCCTGGTGGGAAATGAGAGTTAAATTTGCCCGTCCAGACACCTCCAGCTAGTCTCTCATTGGTTCTCGCTATTCCTGTTCATCTTCCGCAGAAATTGCAAACTGGGCCAAACAGGAGGTTAAAGGGACTGACTCTCCAAGTCGGGAGAGTGTTAGTAAAGCGTCTGGAATGTTGCACCCGAGTACCAGGGTACGAAAACTGAGACATATTTGAACACGTCTCCCGATCACATGGTTGATCATACTCTAGGTTCCACATGCATGTTTTAGCTGAAGGAAGAATACCTTAAACCTGGGTAGTTGAAACCCGTGGAATGGGTACCATGCAATATGACTTCAAAGGGTCTTCATTTGCTCACCGAACCTCTCCAATCCTATCACTGCTGCGTTTACGTCCCTGTACACATGCTTGATTCTCTTTCGGAGACATAGCAATCCATAGGTTTTAAGATACTTAAGAGTCAGGTACACTCTTAGGCGTTTAATATGCGGTGTTGAGTCCATTTCGTTGAGCAAGGAGTAGCTCTTGTCTATTCCATATTTGGCTTAAGGAACTTTATCTGTGCTCATTTCAATCTCTGGTTTTATGCAGCACCCCAACTCACCTTTACCCTTAAACAAGCATAAGGTGGTTTTCTAAATTTGAGACCCTGTTCTGTTCTGTAATTCAGTTCCTGTGTAGCCAAGTTTACATTCCGTGTATTACTGATATCTTATGATGTTTCTTTTTCTGTGTGACTTATTTCAGTTAGAATCATCGTACCTGAATCCACTCATTGTGCTGCTACGGGCCTGATGACATAGATTTCACTGCTGAGTGATACTGCATTGTACGTAAGTACCACAAGTTCTTTATCCATTTTTCACTTTCTGTGATATTGAACTTGTACGGTAAACGAGGTTCTTGTAAACAGAGGCGTCCCAAACATTGGGGTGGCTGTATCTTTTTGATTTTAATTTCCCTAAGCTATAGGACCATAAGTGGAAGTGCCCTAGGCTCTGTTGCTTTGTTTTTTAGATGTTTCAGGAAACACCATACACTTCTCCCGAGTGTCTGTTGGCAATTTACATCCCGCCCATCAGCATAACAAGGCTCCCAGTTCTCCATGGCCTGTCCTGCCTTTCTGGATTTTACACTTTTTTCAGATGGCCCTTTTGACCGGGGGGAAGTGAGACTTCATTGTAGTGCAGATTTCCTTTGCAAGCTTGCTTGGTTGGCCAAAAAGGGCGTATGCGTTTTTTCCTGAATATATTCAGGAAAAAACGCATACGCCCTTTTTGGCCAAGTGCATCATTGTGGACGTTCTGCCTCTTTTCCTATGCTTTCAATGCAATTCCAGTCTACCTCCTGAAATCGGTTTCCTGCAATTCTGCCCCGCTTTCAAGTCCTCTTGGCAGCCTTACTTCAGTATATTTTTGGACGATAGTTGTCATTTATAACTCTGCAGGTTTGTGAATTACAGTGCCCCTGAGCTCCTTTCTTCAACTCGCTTTCTTGTGAGCTGGCCGCAACACCGCAGGATGGCTTCAGGCCCTAATCTGGTTCCGGCACGGCACGCTGAGCCTTTGGTTATTTCCTCTTCCTGGTGGGAAATGAGAGTTAAATTTGCCCGTCCAGACACCTCCAGCTAGTCTCTCATTGGTTCTCGCTATTCCTGTTCATCTTCCGCAGAAATTGCAAACTGGGCCAAACAGGAGGTTAAAGGGACTGACTCTCCAAGTCGGGAGAGTGTTAGTAAAGCGTCTGGAATGTTGCACCCGAGTACCAGGGTACGAAAACTGAGACATATTTGAACACGCTTCCGATCACATGGTTGATCATACTCTAGGTTCCACATGCATGTTTTAGCTGAAGGAAGAATACCTTAAACCTGGGTAGTTGAAACCCGTGGAATGGGTACCATGCAATATGACTTCAAAGGGTCTTCATTTGCTCACCGAACCTCTCCAATCCTATCACTGCTGCGTTTACGTCCCTGTACACATGCTTGATTCTCTTTCGGAGACATAGCAATCCATAGGTTTTAAGATACTTAAGAGTCAGGTACACTCTTAGGCGTTTAATATGCGGTGTTGAGTCCATTTCGTTGAGCAAGGAGTAGCTCTTGTCTATTCCATATTTGGCTTAAGGAACTTTATCTGTGCTCATTTCAATCTCTGGTTTTATGCAGCACCCCAACTCACCTTTACCCTTAAACAAGCATAAGGTGGTTTTCTAAATTTGAGACCCTGTTCTGTTCTGTAATTCAGTTCCTGTGTAGCCAAGTTTACATTCCGTGTATTACTGATATCTTATGATGTTTCTTTTTCTGTGTGACTTATTTCAGTTAGAATCATCGTACCTGAATCCACTCATTGTGCTGCTACGGGCCTGATGACATAGATTTCACTGCTGAGTGATACTGCATTGTACGTAAGTACCACAAGTTCTTTATCCATTTTTCACTTTCTGTGATATTGAACTTGTACGGTAAACGAGGTTCTTGTAAACAGAGGCGTCCCAAACATTGGGGTGGCTGTATCTTTTTGATTTTAATTTCCCTAAGCTATAGGACCATAAGTGGAAGTGCCCTAGGCTCTGTTGCTTTGTTTTTTAGATGTTTCAGGAAACACCATACACTTCTCCCGAGTGTCTGTTGGCAATTTACATCCCGCCCATCAGCATAACAAGGCTCCCAGTTCTCCATGGCCTGTCCTGCCTTTCTGGATTTTACACTTTTTTCAGATGGCCCTTTTGACCGGGGGGAAGTGAGACTTCATTGTAGTGCAGATTTCCTTTGCAAGCTTGCTTGGTTGGCCAAAAAGGGCGTATGCGTTTTTTCCTGAATATATTCAGGAAAAAACGCATACGCCCTTTTTGGCCAAGTGCATCATTGTGGACGTTCTGCCTCTTTTCCTATGCTTTCAATGCAATTCCAGTCTACCTCCTGAAATCGGTTTCCTGCAATTCTGCCCCGCTTTCAAGTCCTCTTGGCAGCCTTACTTCAGTATATTTTTGGACGATAGTTGTCATTTATAACTCTGCAGGTTTGTGAATTACAGTGCCCCTGAGCTCCTTTCTTCAACTCGCTTTCTTGTGAGCTGGCCGCAACACCGCAGGATGGCTTCAGGCCCTAATCTGGTTCCGGCACGGCACGCTGAGCCTTTGGTTATTTCCTCTTCCTGGTGGGAAATGAGAGTTAAATTTGCCCGTCCAGACACCTCCAGCTAGTCTCTCATTGGTTCTCGCTATTCCTGTTCATCTTCCGCAGAAATTGCAAACTGGGCCAAACAGGAGGTTAAAGGGACTGACTCTCCAAGTCGGGAGAGTGTTAGTAAAGCGTCTGGAATGTTGCACCCGAGTACCAGGGTACGAAAACTGAGACATATTTGAACACGTCTCCCGATCACATGGTTGATCATACTCTAGGTTCCACATGCATGTTTTAGCTGAAGGAAGAATACCTTAAACCTGGGTAGTTGAAACCCGTGGAATGGGTACCATGCAATATGACTTCAAAGGGTCTTCATTTGCTCACCGAACCTCTCCAATCCTATCACTGCTGCGTTTACGTCCCTGTACACATGCTTGATTCTCTTTCGGAGACATAGCAATCCATAGGTTTTAAGATACTTAAGAGTCAGGTACACTCTTAGGCGTTTAATATGCGGTGTTGAGTGCATTTCGTTGAGCAAGGAGTAGCTCTTGTCTATTCCATATTTGGCTTAAGGAACTTTATCTGTGCTCATTTCAATCTCTGGTTTTATGCAGCACCCCAACTCACCTTTCCCCTTAAACAAGCATAAGTTGGTTTTCTAAATTTGAGACCCTGTTCTGTTCTGTAATTCAGTTCCTGTGTAGCCAAGTTTACATTCCGTGTATTACTGATATCTTATGATGTTTCTTTTTCTGTGTGACTTATTTCAGTTAGAATCATCGTACCTGAATCCACTCATTGTGCTGCTACGGGCCTGATGACATAGATTTCACTGCTGAGTGATACTGCATTGTACGTAAGTACCACAAGTTCTTTATCCATTTTTCACTTTCTGTGATATTGAACTTGTACGGTAAACGAGGTTCTTGTAAACAGAGGCGTCCCAAACATTGGGGTGGCTGTATCTTTTTGATTTTAATTTCCCTAAGCTATAGGACCATAAGTGGAAGTGCCCTAGGCTCTGTTGCTTTGTTTTTTAGATGTTTCAGGAAACACCATACACTTCTCCCGAGTGTCTGTTGGCAATTTACATCCCGCCCATCAGCATAACAAGGCTCCCAGTTCTCCATGGCCTGTCCTGCCTTTCTGGATTTTACACTTTTTTCAGATGGCCCTTTTGACCGGGGGGAAGTGAGACTTCATTGTAGTGCAGATTTCCTTTGCAAGCTTGCTTGGTTGGCCAAAAAGGGCGTATGCGTTTTTTCCTGACTATATTCAGGAAAAAACGCATACGCCCTTTTTGGCCAAGTGCATCATTGTGGACGTTCTGCCTCTTTTCCTATGCTTTCGATGCAATTCCAGTCTACCTCCTGAAATCGGTTTCCTGCAATTCTGCCCCGCTTTCAAGTCCTCTTGGCAGCCTTACTTCAGTATATTTTTGGACGATAGTTGTCATTTATAACTCTGCAGGTTTGTGAATTACAGTGCCCCTGAGCTCCTTTCTACAACTCGCTTTCTTGTGAGCTGGCCGCAACACCGCAGGATGGCTTCAGGCCCTAATCTGGTTCCGGCACGGCACGCTGAGCCTTTGGTTATTTCCTCTTCCTGGTGGGAAATGAGAGTTAAATTTGCCCGTCCAGACACCTCCAGCTAGTCTCTCATTGGTTCTCGCTATTCCTGTTCATCTTCCACAGAAATTGCAAACTGGGCCAAACAGGAGGTTAAAGGGACTGACTCTCCAAGTCGGGAGAGTGTTAGTAAAGCGTCTGGAATGTTGCACCCGAGTACCAGGGTACGAAAACTGAGACATATTTGAACACGTCTCCCGATCACATGGTTGATCATACTCTAGGTTCCACATGCATGTTTTAGCTGAAGGAAGAATACCTTAAACCTGGGTAGTTGAAACCCGTGGAATGGGTACCATGCAATATGACTTCAAAGGGTCTTCATTTGCTCACCGAACCTCTCCAATCCTATCACTGCTGCGTTTACGTCCCTGTACACATGCTTGATTCTCTTTCGGAGACATAGCAATCCATAGGTTTTAAGATACTTAAGAGTCAGGTACATTCTTAGGCGTTTAATATGCGGTGTTGAGTCCATTTCATTGAGCAAGGAGTAGCTCTTGTCTATTCCATATTTGGCTTAAGGAACTTTATCTGTGCTCATTTCAATCTCTGGTTTTATGCAGCACCCCAACTCACCTTTACCCTTAAACAAGCATAAGGTGGTTTTCTAAATTTGAGACCCTGTTCTGTTCTGTAATTCAGTTCCTGTGTAGCCAAGTTTACATTCCGTGTATTACTGATATCTTATGATGTTTCTTTTTCTGTGTGACTTATTTCAGTTAGAATCATCGTACCTGAATCCACTCATTGTGCTGCTACGGGCCTGATGACATAGATTTCACTGCTGAGTGATACTGCATTGTACGTAAGTACCACAAGTTCTTTATCCATTTTTCACTTTCTGTGATATTGAACTTGTACGGTAAACGAGGTTCTTGTAAACAGAGGCGTCCCAAACATTGGGGTGGCTGTATCTTTTTGATTTTAATTTCCCTAAGCTATAGGACCATAAGTGGAAGTGCCCTAGGCTCTGTTGCTTTGTTTTTTAGATGTTTCAGGAAACACCATACACTTCTCCCGAGTGTCTGTTGGCAATTTACATCCCGCCCATCAGCATAACAAGGCTCCCAGTTCTCCATGGCCTGTCCTGCCTTTCTGGATTTTACACTTTTTTCAGATGGCCCTTTTGACCGGGGGGAAGTGAGACTTCATTGTAGTGCAGATTTCCTTTGCAAGCTTGCTTGGTTGGCCAAAAAGGGCGTATGCGTTTTTTCCTGACTATATTCAGGAAAAAACGCATACGCCCTTTTTGGCCAAGTGCATCATTGTGGACGTTCTGCCTCTTTTCCTATGCTTTCGATGCAATTCCAGTCTACCTCCTGAAATCGGTTTCCTGCAATTCCGCCCCGCTTTCAAGTCCTCTTGGCAGCCTTACTTCAGTATATTTTTGGACGATAGTTGTCATTTATAACTCTGCAGGTTTGTGAATTACAGTGCCCCTGAGCTCCTTTCTTCAACTCGTTTTCTTGTGAGCTGGCCGCAACACCGCAGGATGGCTTCAGGCCCTAATCTGGTTCCGGCACGGCACGCTGAGCCTATGGTTATTTCCTCTTCCTGGTGGGAAATGAGAGTTAAATTTGCCCGTCCAGACACCTCCAGCTAGTCTCTCATTGGTTCTCGCTATTCCTGTTCATCTTCCGCAGAAATTGCAAACTGGGCCAAACAGGAGGTTAAAGGGACTGACTCTCCAAGTCGGGAGAGTGTTAGTAAAGCGTCTGGAATGTTGCACCCGAGTACCAGGGTACGAAAACTGAGACATATTTGAACACGTCTCCCGATCACATGGTTGATCATACTCTAGGTTCCACATGCATGTTTTAGCTGAAGGAAGAATACCTTAAACCTGGGTAGTTGAAACCCGTGGAATGGGTACCATGCAATATGACTTCAAAGGGTCTTCATTTGCTCACCGAACCTCTCCAATCCTATCACTGCTGCGTTTACGTCCCTGTACACATGCTTGATTCTCTTTCGGAGACATAGCAATCCATAGGTTTTAAGATACTTAAGAGTCAGGTACACTCTTAGGCGTTTAATATGCGGTGTTGAGTGCATTTCGTTGAGCAAGGAGTAGCTCTTGTCTATTCCATATTTGGCTTAAGGAACTTTATCTGTGCTCATTTCAATCTCTGGTTTTATGCAGCACCCCAACTCACCTTTCCCCTTAAACAAGCATAAGTTGGTTTTCTAAATTTGAGACCCTGTTCTGTTCTGTAATTCAGTTCCTGTGTAGCCAAGTTTACATTCCGTGTATTACTGATATCTTATGATGTTTCTTTTTCTGTGTGACTTATTTCAGTTAGAATCATCGTACCTGAATCCACTCATTGTGCTGCTACGGGCCTGATGACATAGATTTCACTGCTGAGTGATACTGCATTGTACGTAAGTACCACAAGTTCTTTATCCATTTTTCACTTTCTGTGATATTGAACTTGTACGGTAAACGAGGTTCTTGTAAACAGAGGCGTCCCAAACATTGGGGTGGCTGTATCTTTTTTATTTTAATTTCCCTAAGCTATAGGACCATAAGTGGAAGTGCCCTAGGCTCTGTTGCTTTGTTTTTTAGATGTTTCAGGAAACACCATACACTTCTCCCGAGTGTCTGTTGGCAATTTACATCCCGCCCATCAGCATAACAAGGCTCCCAGTTCTCCATGGCCTGTCCTGCCTTTCTGGATTTTACACTTTTTTCAGATGGCCCTTTTGACCGGGGGGAAGTGAGACTTCATTGTAGTGCAGATTTCCTTTGCAAGCTTGCTTGGTTGGCCAAAAAGGGCGTATGCGTTTTTTCCTGACTATATTCAGGAAAAAACGCATACGCCCTTTTTGGCCAAGTGCATCATTGTGGACGTTCTGCCTCTTTTCCTATGCTTTCGATGCAATTCCAGTCTACCTCCTGAAATCGGTTTCCTGCAATTCTGCCCCGCTTTCAAGTCCTCTTGGCAGCCTTACTTCAGTATATTTTTGGACGATAGTTGTCATTTATAACTCTGCAGGTTTGTGAATTACAGTGCCCCTGAGCTCCTTTCTACAACTCGCTTTCTTGTGAGCTGGCCGCAACACCGCAGGATGGCTTCAGGCCCTAATCTGGTTCCGGCACGGCACGCTGAGCCTTTGGTTATTTCCTCTTCCTGGTGGGAAATGAGAGTTAAATTTGCCCGTCCAGACACCTCCAGCTAGTCTCTCATTGGTTCTCGCTATTCCTGTTCATCTTCCACAGAAATTGCAAACTGGGCCAAACAGGAGGTTAAAGGGACTGACTCTCCAAGTCGGGAGAGTGTTAGTAAAGCGTCTGGAATGTTGCACCCGAGTACCAGGGTACGAAAACTGAGACATATTTGAACACGTCTCCCGATCACATGGTTGATCATACTCTAGGTTCCACATGCATGTTTTAGCTGAAGGAAGAATACCTTAAACCTGGGTAGTTGAAACCCGTGGAATGGGTACCATGCAATATGACTTCAAAGGGTCTTCATTTGCTCACCGAACCTCTCCAATCCTATCACTGCTGCGTTTACGTCCCTGTACACATGCTTGATTCTCTTTCGGAGACATAGCAATCCATAGGTTTTAAGATACTTAAGAGTCAGGTACATTCTTAGGCGTTTAATATGCGGTGTTGAGTCCATTTCGTTGAGCAAGGAGTAGCTCTTGTCTATTCCATATTTGGCTTAAGGAACTTTATCTGTGCTCATTTCAATCTCTGGTTTTATGCAGCACCCCAACTCACCTTTACCCTTAAACAAGCATAAGGTGGTTTTCTAAATTTGAGACCCTGTTCTGTTCTGTAATTCAGTTCCTGTGTAGCCAAGTTTACATTCCGTGTATTACTGATATCTTATGATGTTTCTTTTTCTGTGTGACTTATTTCAGTTAGAATCATCGTACCTGAATCCACTCATTGTGCTGCTACGGGCCTGATGACATAGATTTCACTGCTGAGTGATACTGCATTGTACGTAAGTACCACAAGTTCTTTATCCATTTTTCACTTTCTGTGATATTGAACTTGTACGGTAAACGAGGTTCTTGTAAACAGAGGCGTCCCAAACATTGGGGTGGCTGTATCTTTTTGATTTTAATTTCCCTAAGCTATAGGACCATAAGTGGAAGTGCCCTAGGCTCTGTTGCTTTGTTTTTTAGATGTTTCAGGAAACACCATACACTTCTCCCGAGTGTCTGTTGGCAATTTACATCCCGCCCATCAGCATAACAAGGCTCCCAGTTCTCCATGGCCTGTCCTGCCTTTCTGGATTTTACACTTTTTTCAGATGGCCCTTTTGACCGGGGGGAAGTGAGACTTCATTGTAGTGCAGATTTCCTTTGCAAGCTTGCTTGGTTGGCCAAAAAGGGCGTATGCGTTTTTTCCTGACTATATTCAGGAAAAAACGCATACGCCCTTTTTGGCCAAGTGCATCATTGTGGACGTTCTGCCTCTTTTCCTATGCTTTCGATGCAATTCCAGTCTACCTCCTGAAATCGGTTTCCTGCAATTCTGCCCCGCTTTCAAGTCCTCTTGGCAGCCTTACTTCAGTATATTTTTGGACGATAGTTGTCATTTATAACTCTGCAGGTTTGTGAATTACAGTGCCCCTGAGCTCCTTTCTTCAACTCGTTTTCTTGTGAGCTGGCCGCAACACCGCAGGATGGCTTCAGGCCCTAATCTGGTTCCGGCACGGCACGCTGAGCCTATGGTTATTTCCTCTTCCTGGTGGGAAATGAGAGTTAAATTTGCCCGTCCAGACACCTCCAGCTAGTCTCTCATTGGTTCTCGCTATTCCTGTTCATCTTCCGCAGAAATTGCAAACTGGGCCAAACAGGAGGTTAAAGGGACTGACTCTCCAAGTCGGGAGAGTGTTAGTAAAGCGTCTGGAATGTTGCACCCGAGTACCAGGGTACGAAAACTGAGACATATTTGAACACGTCTCCCGATCACATGGTTGATCATACTCTAGGTTCCACATGCATGTTTTAGCTGAAGGAAGAATACCTTAAACCTGGGTAGTTGAAACCCGTGGAATGGGTACCATGCAATATGACTTCAAAGGGTCTTCATTTGCTCACCGAACCTCTCCAATCCTATCACTGCTGCGTTTACGTCCCTGTACACATGCTTGATTCTCTTTCGGAGACATAGCAATCCATAGGTTTTAAGATACTTAAGAGTCAGGTACATTCTTAGGCGTTTAATATGCGGTGTTGAGTCCATTTCGTTGAGCAAGGAGTAGCTCTTGTCTATTCCATATTTGGCTTAAGGAACTTTATCTGTGCTCATTTCAATCTCTGGTTTTATGCAGCACCCCAACTCACCTTTCCCCTTAAACAAGCATAAGTTGGTTTTCTAAATTTGAGACCCTGTTCTGTTCTGTAATTCAGTTCCTGTGTAGCCAAGTTTACATTCCGTGTATTACTGATATCTTATGATGTTTCTTTTTCTGTGTGACTTATTTCAGTTAGAATCATCGTACCTGAATCCACTCATTGTGCTGCTACGGGCCTGATGACATAGATTTCACTGCTGAGTGATACTGCATTGTACGTAAGTACCACAAGTTCTTTATCCATTTTTCACTTTCTGTGATATTGAACTTGTACGGTAAACGAGGTTCTTGTAAACAGAGGCGTCCCAAACATTGGGGTGGCTGTATCTTTTTGATTTTAATTTCCCTAAGCTATAGGACCATAAGTGGAAGTGCCCTAGGCTCTGTTGCTTTGTTTTTTAGATGTTTCAGGAAACACCATACACTTCTCCCGAGTGTCTGTTGGCAATTTACATCCCGCCCATCAGCATAACAAGGCTCCCAGTTCTCCATGGCCTGTCCTGCCTTTCTGGATTTTACACTTTTTTCAGATGGCCCTTTTGACCGGGGGGAAGTGAGACTTCATTGTAGTGCAGATTTCCTTTGCAAGCTTGCTTGGTTGGCCAAAAAGGGCGTATGCGTTTTTTCCTGAATATATTCAGGAAAAAACGCATACGCCCTTTTTGGCCAAGTGCATCATTGTGGACGTTCTGCCTCTTTTCCTATGCTTTCAATGCAATTCCAGTCTACCTCCTGAAATCGGTTTCCTGCAATTCTGCCCCGCTTTCAAGTCCTCTTGGCAGCCTTACTTCAGTATATTTTTGGACGATAGTTGTCATTTATAACTCTGCAGGTTTGTGAATTACAGTGCCCCTGAGCTCCTTTCTTCAACTCGTTTTCTTGTGAGCTGGCCGCAACACCGCAGGATGGCTTCAGGCCCTAATCTGGTTCCGGCACGGCACGCTGAACCTTTGGTTATTTCCTCTTCCTGGTGGGAAATGAGAGTTAAATTTGCCCGTCCAGACACCTCCAGCTAGTCTCTCATTGGTTCTCGCTATTCCTGTTCATCTTCCACAGAAATTGCAAACTGGGCCAAACAGGAGGTTAAAGGGACTGACTCTCCAAGTCGGGAGAGTGTTAGTAAAGCGTCTGGAATGTTGCACCCGAGTACCAGGGTACGAAAACTGAGACATATTTGAACACGTCTCCCGATCACATGGTTGATCATACTCTAGGTTCCACATGCATGTTTTAGCTGAAGGAAGAATACCTTAAACCTGGGTAGTTGAAACCCGTGGAATGGGTACCATGCAATATGACTTCAAAGGGTCTTCATTTGCTCACCGAACCTCTCCAATCCTATCACTGCTGCGTTTACGTCCCTGTACACATGCTTGATTCTCTTTCGGAGACATAGCAATCCATAGATTTTAAGATACTTAAGAGTCAGGTACATTCTTAGGCGTTTAATATGCGGTGTTGAGTCCATTTCGTTGAGCAAGGAGTAGCTCTTGTCTATTCCATATTTGGCTTAAGGAACTTTATCTGTGCTCATTTCAATCTCTGGTTTTATGCAGCACCCCAACTCACCTTTACCCTTAAACAAGCATAAGGTGGTTTTCTAAATTTGAGACCCTGTTCTGTTCTGTAATTCAGTTCCTGTGTAGCCAAGTTTACATTCCGTGTATTACTGATATCTTATGATGTTTCTTTTTCTGTGTGACTTATTTCAGTTAGAATCATCGTACCTGAATCCACTCATTGTGCTGCTACGGGCCTGATGACATAGATTTCACTGCTGAGTGATACTGCATTGTACGTAAGTACCACAAGTTCTTTATCCATTTTTCACTTTCTGTGATATTGAACTTGTACGGTAAACGAGGTTCTTGTAAACAGAGGCGTCCCAAACATTGGGGTGGCTGTATCTTTTTGATTTTAATTTCCCTAAGCTATAGGACCATAAGTGGAAGTGCCCTAGGCTCTGTTGCTTTGTTTTTTAGATGTTTCAGGAAACACCATACACTTCTCCCGAGTGTCTGTTGGCAATTTACATCCCGCCCATCAGCATAACAAGGCTCCCAGTTCTCCATGGCCTGTCCTGCCTTTCTGGATTTTACACTTTTTTCAGATGGCCCTTTTGACCGGGGGGAAGTGAGACTTCATTGTAGTGCAGATTTCCTTTGCAAGCTTGCTTGGTTGGCCAAAAAGGGCGTATGCGTTTTTTCCTGACTATATTCAGGAAAAAACGCATACGCCCTTTTTGGCCAAGTGCATCATTGTGGACGTTCTGCCTCTTTTCCTATGCTTTCAATGCAATTCCAGTCTACCTCCTGAAATCGGTTTCCTGCAATTCTGCCCAGCTTTCAAGTCCTCTTGGCAGCCTTACTTCAGTATATTTTTGGACGATAGTTGTCATTTATAACTCTGCAGGTTTGTGAATTACAGTGCCCCTGAGCTCCTTTCTTCAACTCGCTTTCTTGTGAGCTGGCCGCAACACCGCAGGATGGCTTCAGGCCCTAATCTGGTTCCGGCACGGCACGCTGAGCCTTTGGTTATTTCCTCTTCCTGGTGGGAAATGAGAGTTAAATTTGCCCGTCCAGACACCTCCAGCTAGTCTCTCATTGGTTCTCGCTATTCCTGTTCATCTTCCGCAGAAATTGCAAACTGGGCCAAACAGGAGGTTAAAGGGACTGACTCTCCAAGTCGGGAGAGTGTTAGTAAAGCGTCTGGAATGTTGCACCCGAGTACCAGGGTACGAAAACTGAGACATATTTGAACACGTCTCCCGATCACATGGTTGATCATACTCTAGGTTCCACATGCATGTTTTAGCTGAAGGAAGAATACCTTAAACCTGGGTAGTTGAAACCCGTGGAATGGGTACCATGCAATATGACTTCAAAGGGTCTTCATTTGCTCACCGAACCTCTCCAATCCTATCACTGCTGCGTTTACGTCCCTGTACACATGCTTGATTCTCTTTCGGAGACATAGCAATCCATAGGTTTTAAGATACTTAAGAGTCAGGTACACTCTTAGGCGTTTAATATGCGGTGTTGAGTCCATTTCGTTGAGCAAGGAGTAGCTCTTGTCTATTCCATATTTGGCTTAAGGAACTTTATCTGTGCTCATTTCAATCTCTGGTTTTATGCAGCACCCCAACTCACCTTTACCCTTAAACAAGCATAAGGTGGTTTTCTAAATTTGAGACCCTGTTCTGTTCTGTAATTCAGTTCCTGTGTAGCCAAGTTTACATTCCGTGTATTACTGATATCTTATGATGTTTCTTTTTCTGTGTGACTTATTTCAGTTAGAATCATCGTACCTGAATCCACTCATTGTGCTGCTACGGGCCTGATGACATAGATTTCACTGCTGAGTGATACTGCATTGTACGTAAGTACCACAAGTTCTTTATCCATTTTTCACTTTCTGTGATATTGAACTTGTACGGTAAACGAGGTTCTTGTAAACAGAGGCGTCCCAAACATTGGGGTGGCTGTATCTTTTTGATTTTAATTTCCCTAAGCTATAGGACCATAAGTGGAAGTGCCCTAGGCTCTGTTGCTTTGTTTTTTAGATGTTTCAGGAAACACCATACACTTCTCCCGAGTGTCTGTTGGCAATTTACATCCCGCCCATCAGCATAACAAGGCTCCCAGTTCTCCATGGCCTGTCCTGCCTTTCTGGATTTTACACTTTTTTCAGATGGCCCTTTTGACCGGGGGGAAGTGAGACTTCATTGTAGTGCAGATTTCCTTTGCAAGCTTGCTTGGTTGGCCAAAAAGTGCGTATGCGTTTTTTCCTGACTATATTCAGGAAAAAACGCATACGCCCTTTTTGGCCAAGTGCATCATTGTGGACGTTCTGCCTCTTTTCCTATGCTTTCAATGCAATTCCAGTCTACCTCCTGAAATCGGTTTCCTGCAATTCTGCCCAGCTTTCAAGTCCTCTTGGCAGCCTTACTTCAGTATATTTTTGGACGATAGTTGTCATTTATAACTCTGCAGGTTTGTGAATTACAGTGCCCCTGAGCTCCTTTCTTCAACTCGCTTTCTTGTGAGCTGGCCGCAACACCGCAGGATGGCTTCAGGCCCTAATCTGGTTCCGGCACGGCACGCTGAGCCTATGGTTATTTCCTCTTCCTGGTGGGAAATGAGAGTTAAATTTGCCCGTCCAGACACCTCCAGCTAGTCTCTCATTGGTTCTCGCTATTCCTGTTCATCTTCCGCAGAAATTGCAAACTGGGCCAAACAGGAGGTTAAAGGGACTGACTCTCCAAGTCGGGAGAGTGTTAGTAAAGCGTCTGGAATGTTGCACCCGAGTACCAGGGTACGAAAACTGAGACATATTTGAACACGTCTCCCGATCACATGGTTGATCATACTCTAGGTTCCACATGCATGTTTTAGCTGAAGGAAGAATAGCTTAAACCTGGGTAGTTGAAACCCGTGGAATGGGTACCATGCAATATGACTTCAAAGGGTCTTCATTTGCTCACCGAACCTCTCCAATCCTATCACTGCTGCGTTTACGTCCCTGTACACATGCTTGATTCTCTTTCGGAGACATAGCAATCCATAGGTTTTAAGATACTTAAGAGTCAGGTACACTCTTAGGCGTTTAATATGCGGTGTTGAGTCCATTTCGTTGAGCAAGGAGTAGCTCTTGTCTATTCCATATTTGGCTTAAGGAACTTTATCTGTGCTCATTTCAATCTCTGGTTTTATGCAGCACCCCAACTCACCTTTACCCTTAAACAAGCATAAGGTGGTTTTCTAAATTTGAGACCCTGTTCTGTTCTGTAATTCAGTTCCTGTGTAGCCAAGTTTACATTCCGTGTATTACTGATATCTTATGATGTTTCTTTTTCTGTGTGACTTATTTCAGTTAGAATCATCGTACCTGAATCCACTCATTGTGCTGCTACGGGCCTGATGACATAGATTTCACTGCTGAGTGATACTGCATTGTACGTAAGTACCACAAGTTCTTTATCCATTTTTCACTTTCTGTGATATTGAACTTGTACGGTAAACGAGGTTCTTGTAAACAGAGGCGTCCCAAACATTGGGGTGGCTGTATCTTTTTGATTTTAATTTCCCTAAGCTATAGGACCATAAGTGGAAGTGCCCTAGGCTCTGTTGCTTTGTTTTTTAGATGTTTCAGGAAACACCATACACTTCTCCCGAGTGTCTGTTGGCAATTTACATCCCGCCCATCAGCATAACAAGGCTCCCAGTTCTCCATGGCCTGTCCTGCCTTTCTGGATTTTACACTTTTTTCAGATGGCCCTTTTGACCGGGGGGAAGTAAGACTTCATTGTAGTGCAGATTTCCTTTGCAAGCTTGCTTGGTTGGCCAAAAAGGGCGTATGCGTTTTTTCCTGAATATATTCAGGAAAAAACGCATACGCCCTTTTTGGCCAAGTGCATCATTGTGGACGTTCTGCCTCTTTTCCTATGCTTTCAATGCAATTCCAGTCTACCTCCTGAAATCGGTTTCCTGCAATTCTGCCCCGCTTTCAAGTCCTCTTGGCAGCCTTACTTCAGTATATTTTTGGACGATAGTTGTCATTTATAACTCTGCAGGTTTGTGAATTACAGTGCCCCTGAGCTCCTTTCTTCAACTCGTTTTCTTGTGAGCTGGCCGCAACACCGCAGGATGGCTTCAGGCCCTAATCTGGTTCCGGCACGGCACGCTGAACCTTTGGTTATTTCCTCTTCCTGGTGGGAAATGAGAGTTAAATTTGCCCGTCCAGACACCTCCAGCTAGTCTCTCATTGGTTCTCGCTATTCCTGTTCATCTTCCACAGAAATTGCAAACTGGGCCAAACAGGAGGTTAAAGGGACTGACTCTCCAAGTCGGGAGAGTGTTAGTAAAGCGTCTGGAATGTTGCACCCGAGTACCAGGGTACGAAAACTGAGACATATTTGAACACGTCTCCCGATCACATGGTTGATCATACTCTAGGTTCCACATGCATGTTTTAGCTGAAGGAAGAATACCTTAAACCTGGGTAGTTGAAACCCGTGGAATGGGTACCATGCAATATGACTTCAAAGGGTCTTCATTTGCTCACCGAACCTCTCCAATCCTATCACTGCTGCGTTTACGTCCCTGTACACATGCTTGATTCTCTTTCGGAGACATAGCAATCCATAGATTTTAAGATACTTAAGAGTCAGGTACATTCTTAGGCGTTTAATATGCGGTGTTGAGTCCATTTCGTTGAGCAAGGAGTAGCTCTTGTCTATTCCATATTTGGCTTAAGGAACTTTATCTGTGCTCATTTCAATCTCTGGTTTTATGCAGCACCCCAACTCACCTTTACCCTTAAACAAGCATAAGGTGGTTTTCTAAATTTGAGACCCTGTTCTGTTCTGTAATTCAGTTCCTGTGTAGCCAAGTTTACATTCCGTGTATTACTGATATCTTATGATGTTTCTTTTTCTGTGTGACTTATTTCAGTTAGAATCATCGTACCTGAATCCACTCATTGTGCTGCTACGGGCCTGATGACATAGATTTCACTGCTGAGTGATACTGCATTGTACGTAAGTACCACAAGTTCTTTATCCATTTTTCACTTTCTGTGATATTGAACTTGTACGGTAAACGAGGTTCTTGTAAACAGAGGCGTCCCAAACATTGGGGTGGCTGTATCTTTTTGATTTTAATTTCCCTAAGCTATAGGACCATAAGTGGAAGTGCCCTAGGCTCTGTTGCTTTGTTTTTTAGATGTTTCAGGAAACACCATACACTTCTCCCGAGTGTCTGTTGGCAATTTACATCCCGCCCATCAGCATAACAAGGCTCCCAGTTCTCCATGGCCTGTCCTGCCTTTCTGGATTTTACACTTTTTTCAGATGGCCCTTTTGACCGGGGGGAAGTGAGACTTCATTGTAGTGCAGATTTCCTTTGCAAGCTTGCTTGGTTGGCCAAAAAGGGCGTATGCGTTTTTTCCTGACTATATTCAGGAAAAAACGCATACGCCCTTTTTGGCCAAGTGCATCATTGTGGACGTTCTGCCTCTTTTCCTATGCTTTCAATGCAATTCCAGTCTACCTCCTGAAATCGGTTTCCTGCAATTCTGCCCAGCTTTCAAGTCCTCTTGGCAGCCTTACTTCAGTATATTTTTGGACGATAGTTGTCATTTATAACTCTGCAGGTTTGTGAATTACAGTGCCCCTGAGCTCCTTTCTTCAACTCGCTTTCTTGTGAGCTGGCCGCAACACCGCAGGATGGCTTCAGGCCCTAATCTGGTTCCGGCACGGCACGCTGAGCCTTTGGTTATTTCCTCTTCCTGGTGGGAAATGAGAGTTAAATTTGCCCGTCCAGACACCTCCAGCTAGTCTCTCATTGGTTCTCGCTATTCCTGTTCATCTTCCGCAGAAATTGCAAACTGGGCCAAACAGGAGGTTAAAGGGACTGACTCTCCAAGTCGGGAGAGTGTTAGTAAAGCGTCTGGAATGTTGCACCCGAGTACCAGGGTACGAAAACTGAGACATATTTGAACACGTCTCCCGATCACATGGTTGATCATACTCTAGGTTCCACATGCATGTTTTAGCTGAAGGAAGAATACCTTAAACCTGGGTAGTTGAAACCCGTGGAATGGGTACCATGCAATATGACTTCAAAGGGTCTTCATTTGCTCACCGAACCTCTCCAATCCTATCACTGCTGCGTTTACGTCCCTGTACACATGCTTGATTCTCTTTCGGAGACATAGCAATCCATAGGTTTTAAGATACTTAAGAGTCAGGTACACTCTTAGGCGTTTAATATGCGGTGTTGAGTCCATTTCGTTGAGCAAGGAGTAGCTCTTGTCTATTCCATATTTGGCTTAAGGAACTTTATCTGTGCTCATTTCAATCTCTGGTTTTATGCAGCACCCCAACTCACCTTTACCCTTAAACAAGCATAAGGTGGTTTTCTAAATTTGAGACCCTGTTCTGTTCTGTAATTCAGTTCCTGTGTAGCCAAGTTTACATTCCGTGTATTACTGATATCTTATGATGTTTCTTTTTCTGTGTGACTTATTTCAGTTAGAATCATCGTACCTGAATCCACTCATTGTGCTGCTACGGGCCTGATGACATAGATTTCACTGCTGAGTGATACTGCATTGTACGTAAGTACCACAAGTTCTTTATCCATTTTTCACTTTCTGTGATATTGAACTTGTACGGTAAACGAGGTTCTTGTAAACAGAGGCGTCCCAAACATTGGGGTGGCTGTATCTTTTTGATTTTAATTTCCCTAAGCTATAGGACCATAAGTGGAAGTGCCCTAGGCTCTGTTGCTTTGTTTTTTAGATGTTTCAGGAAACACCATACACTTCTCCCGAGTGTCTGTTGGCAATTTACATCCCGCCCATCAGCATAACAAGGCTCCCAGTTCTCCATGGCCTGTCCTGCCTTTCTGGATTTTACACTTTTTTCAGATGGCCCTTTTGACCGGGGGGAAGTGAGACTTCATTGTAGTGCAGATTTCCTTTGCAAGCTTGCTTGGTTGGCCAAAAAGGGCGTATGCGTTTTTTCCTGAATATATTCAGGAAAAAACGCATACGCCCTTTTTGGCCAAGTGCATCATTGTGGACGTTCTGCCTCTTTTCCTATGCTTTCAATGCAATTCCAGTCTACCTCCTGAAATCGGTTTCCTGCAATTCTGCCCCGCTTTCAAGTCCTCTTGGCAGCCTTACTTCAGTATATTTTTGGACGATAGTTGTCATTTATAACTCTGCAGGTTTGTGAATTACAGTGCCCCTGAGCTCCTTTCTTCAACTCGCTTTCTTGTGAGCTGGCCGCAACACCGCAGGATGGCTTCAGGCCCTAATCTGGTTCCGGCACGGCACGCTGAGCCTTTGGTTATTTCCTCTTCCTGGTGGGAAATGAGAGTTAAATTTGCCCGTCCAGACACCTCCAGCTAGTCTCTCATTGGTTCTCGCTATTCCTGTTCATCTTCCGCAGAAATTGCAAACTGGGCCAAACAGGAGGTTAAAGGGACTGACTCTCCAAGTCGGGAGAGTGTTAGTAAAGCGTCTGGAATGTTGCACCCGAGTACCAGGGTACGAAAACTGAGACATATTTGAACACGCTTCCGATCACATGGTTGATCATACTCTAGGTTCCACATGCATGTTTTAGCTGAAGGAAGAATACCTTAAACCTGGGTAGTTGAAACCCGTGGAATGGGTACCATGCAATATGACTTCAAAGGGTCTTCATTTGCTCACCGAACCTCTCCAATCCTATCACTGCTGCGTTTACGTCCCTGTACACATGCTTGATTCTCTTTCGGAGACATAGCAATCCATAGGTTTTAAGATACTTAAGAGTCAGGTACACTCTTAGGCGTTTAATATGCGGTGTTGAGTCCATTTCGTTGAGCAAGGAGTAGCTCTTGTCTATTCCATATTTGGCTTAAGGAACTTTATCTGTGCTCATTTCAATCTCTGGTTTTATGCAGCACCCCAACTCACCTTTACCCTTAAACAAGCATAAGGTGGTTTTCTAAATTTGAGACCCTGTTCTGTTCTGTAATTCAGTTCCTGTGTAGCCAAGTTTACATTCCGTGTATTACTGATATCTTATGATGTTTCTTTTTCTGTGTGACTTATTTCAGTTAGAATCATCGTACCTGAATCCACTCATTGTGCTGCTACGGGCCTGATGACATAGATTTCACTGCTGAGTGATACTGCATTGTACGTAAGTACCACAAGTTCTTTATCCATTTTTCACTTTCTGTGATATTGAACTTGTACGGTAAACGAGGTTCTTGTAAACAGAGGCGTCCCAAACATTGGGGTGGCTGTATCTTTTTGATTTTAATTTCCCTAAGCTATAGGACCATAAGTGGAAGTGCCCTAGGCTCTGTTGCTTTGTTTTTTAGATGTTTCAGGAAACACCATACACTTCTCCCGAGTGTCTGTTGGCAATTTACATCCCGCCCATCAGCATAACAAGGCTCCCAGTTCTCCATGGCCTGTCCTGCCTTTCTGGATTTTACACTTTTTTCAGATGGCCCTTTTGACCGGGGGGAAGTGAGACTTCATTGTAGTGCAGATTTCCTTTGCAAGCTTGCTTGGTTGGCCAAAAAGGGCGTATGCGTTTTTTCCTGAATATATTCAGGAAAAAACGCATACGCCCTTTTTGGCCAAGTGCATCATTGTGGACGTTCTGCCTCTTTTCCTATGCTTTCAATGCAATTCCAGTCTACCTCCTGAAATCGGTTTCCTGCAATTCTGCCCCGCTTTCAAGTCCTCTTGGCAGCCTTACTTCAGTATATTTTTGGACGATAGTTGTCATTTATAACTCTGCAGGTTTGTGAATTACAGTGCCCCTGAGCTCCTTTCTTCAACTCGCTTTCTTGTGAGCTGGCCGCAACACCGCAGGATGGCTTCAGGCCCTAATCTGGTTCCGGCACGGCACGCTGAGCCTTTGGTTATTTCCTCTTCCTGGTGGGAAATGAGAGTTAAATTTGCCCGTCCAGACACCTCCAGCTAGTCTCTCATTGGTTCTCGCTATTCCTGTTCATCTTCCGCAGAAATTGCAAACTGGGCCAAACAGGAGGTTAAAGGGACTGACTCTCCAAGTCGGGAGAGTGTTAGTAAAGCGTCTGGAATGTTGCACCCGAGTACCAGGGTACGAAAACTGAGACATATTTGAACACGTCTCCCGATCACATGGTTGATCATACTCTAGGTTCCACATGCATGTTTTAGCTGAAGGAAGAATACCTTAAACCTGGGTAGTTGAAACCCGTGGAATGGGTACCATGCAATATGACTTCAAAGGGTCTTCATTTGCTCACCGAACCTCTCCAATCCTATCACTGCTGCGTTTACGTCCCTGTACACATGCTTGATTCTCTTTCGGAGACATAGCAATCCATAGGTTTTAAGATACTTAAGAGTCAGGTACACTCTTAGGCGTTTAATATGCGGTGTTGAGTGCATTTCGTTGAGCAAGGAGTAGGTCTTGTCTATTCCATATTTGGCTTAAGGAACTTTATCTGTGCTCATTTCAATCTCTGGTTTTATGCAGCACCCCAACTCACCTTTCCCCTTAAACAAGCATAAGTTGGTTTTCTAAATTTGAGACCCTGTTCTGTTCTGTAATTCAGTTCCTGTGTAGCCAAGTTTACATTCCGTGTATTACTGATATCTTATGATGTTTCTTTTTCTGTGTGACTTATTTCAGTTAGAATCATCGTACCTGAATCCACTCATTGTG
Source organism: Globicephala melas (assembly GCF_963455315.2). Taxonomy (NCBI): domain Eukaryota; kingdom Metazoa; phylum Chordata; class Mammalia; order Artiodactyla; family Delphinidae; genus Globicephala; species Globicephala melas. Next base: position 110,938 of record NW_027207722.1, read on the forward strand.
CTGCTACGGGCCTGATGACATAGATTTCACTGCTGAGTGATACTGCATTGTACGTAAGTACCACAAGTTCTTTATCCATTTTTCACTTTCTGTGATATTGAACTTGTACGGTAAACGAGGTTCTTGTAAACAGAGGCGTCCCAAACATTGGGGTGGCTGTATCTTTTTGATTTTAATTTCCCTAAGCTATAGGACCATAAGTGGAAGTGCCCTAGGCTCTGTTGCTTTGTTTTTTAGATGTTTCAGGAAACACCATACACTTCTCCCGAGTGTCTGTTGGCAATTTACATCCCGCCCATCAGCATAACAAGGCTCCCAGTTCTCCATGGCCTGTCCTGCCTTTCTGGATTTTACACTTTTTTCAGATGGCCCTTTTGACCGGGGGGAAGTGAGACTTCATTGTAGTGCAGATTTCCTTTGCAAGCTTGCTTGGTTGGCCAAAAAGGGCGTATGCGTTTTTTCCTGACTATATTCAGGAAAAAACGCATACGCCCTTTTTGGCCAAGTGCATCATTGTGGACGTTCTGCCTCTTTTCCTATGCTTTCGATGCAATTCCAGTCTACCTCCTGAAATCGGTTTCCTGCAATTCTGCCCCGCTTTCAAGTCCTCTTGGCAGCCTTACTTCAGTATATTTTTGGACGATAGTTGTCATTTATAACTCTGCAGGTTTGTGAATTACAGTGCCCCTGAGCTCCTTTCTACAACTCGCTTTCTTGTGAGCTGGCCGCAACACCGCAGGATGGCTTCAGGCCCTAATCTGGTTCCGGCACGGCACGCTGAGCCTTTGGTTATTTCCTCTTCCTGGTGGGAAATGAGAGTTAAATTTGCCCGTCCAGACACCTCCAGCTAGTCTCTCATTGGTTCTCGCTATTCCTGTTCATCTTCCACAGAAATTGCAAACTGGGCCAAACAGGAGGTTAAAGGGACTGACTCTCCAAGTCGGGAGAGTGTTAGTAAAGCGTCTGGAATGTTGCACCCGAGTACCAGGGTACGAAAACTGAGACATATTTGAACACGTCTCCCGATCACATGGTTGATCATACTCTAGGTTCCACATGCATGTTTTAGCTGAAGGAAGAATACCTTAAACCTGGGTAGTTGAAACCCGTGGAATGGGTACCATGCAATATGACTTCAAAGGGTCTTCATTTGCTCACCGAACCTCTCCAATCCTATCACTGCTGCGTTTACGTCCCTGTACACATGCTTGATTCTCTTTCGGAGACATAGCAATCCATAGGTTTTAAGATACTTAAGAGTCAGGTACATTCTTAGGCGTTTAATATGCGGTGTTGAGTCCATTTCGTTGAGCAAGGAGTAGCTCTTGTCTATTCCATATTTGGCTTAAGGAACTTTATCTGTGCTCATTTCAATCTCTGGTTTTATGCAGCACCCCAACTCACCTTTCCCTTTAAACAAGCATAAGTTGGTTTTCTAAATTTGAGACCCTGTTCTGTTCTGTAATTCAGTTCCTGTGTAGCCAAGTTTACATTCCGTGTATTACTGATATCTTATGATGTTTCTTTTTCTGTGTGACTTATTTCAGTTAGAATCATCGTACCTGAATCCACTCATTGTGCTGCTACGGGCCTGATGACATAGATTTCACTGCTGAGTGATACTGCATTGTACGTAAGTACCACAAGTTCTTTATCCATTTTTCACTTTCTGTGATATTGAACTTGTACGGTAAACGAGGTTCTTGTAAACAGAGGCGTCCCAAACATTGTGGTGGCTGTATCTTTTTGATTTTAATTTCCCTAAGCTATAGGACCATAAGTGGAAGTGCCCTAGGCTCTGTTGCTTTGTTTTTTTTTAGATGTTTCAGGAAACACCATACACTTCTCCCGAGTGTCTGTTGGCAGTTTACATCCCGCCCATCAGCATAACAAGGCTCCCAGTTCTCCATGGCCTGTCCTGCCTTTCTGGATTTTACACTTTTTTCAGATGGCCCTTTTGACCGGGGGGGGGGAAGTGAGACTTCATTGTAGTGCAGATTTCCTTTGCAAGCTTGCTTGGTTGGCCAAAAAGGGCGTATGCGTTTTTTCCTGAATATATTCAGGAAAAAACGCATACGCCCTTTTTGGCCAAGTGCATCATTGTGGACGTTCTGCCTCTTTTCCTATGCTTTCAATGCAATTCCAGTCTACCTCCTGAAATCGGTTTCCTGCAATTCTGCCCCGCTTTCAAGTCCTCTTGGCAGCCTTACTTCAGTATATTTTTGGACGATAGTTGTCATTTATAACTCTGCAGGTTTGTGAATTACAGTGCCCCTGAGCTCCTTTCTTCAACTCGTTTTCTTGTGAGCTGGCCGCAACACCACAGGATGGCTTCAGGCCCTAATCTGGTTCCGGCACGGCACGCTGAGCCTTTGGTTATTTCCTCTTCCTGGTGGGAAATGAGAGTTAAATTTGCCCGTCCAGACACCTCCAGCTAGTCTCTCATTGGTTCTCGCTATTCCTGTTCATCTTCCGCAGAAATTGCAAACTGGGCCAAACAGGAGGTTAAAGGGACTGACTCTCCAAGTCGGGAGAGTGTTAGTAAAGCGTCTGGAATGTTGCACCCGAGTACCAGGGTACGAAAACTGAGACATATTTGAACACGTCTCCCGATCACATGGTTGATCATACTCTAGGTTCCACATGCATGTTTTAGCTGAAGGAAGAATACCTTAAACCTGGGTAGTTGAAACCCGTGGAATGGGTACCATGCAATATGACTTCAAAGGGTCTTCATTTGCTCACCGAACCTCTCCAATCCTATCACTGCTGCGTTTATGTCCCTGTACACATGCTTGATTCTCTTTCGGAGACATAGCAATCCATAGGTTTTAAGATACTTAAGAGTCAGGTACATTCTTAGGCGTTTAATATGCGGTGTTGAGTCCATTTCGTTGAGCAAGGAGTAGCTCTTGTCTATTCCATATTTGGCTTAAGGAACTTTATCTGTGCTCATTTCAATCTCTGGTTTTATGCAGCACCCCAACTCACCTTTACCCTTAAACAAGCATAAGTTGGTTTTCTAAATTTGAGACCCTGTTCTGTTCTGTAATTCAGTTCCTGTGTAGCCAAGTTTACATTCCGTGTATTACTGATATCTTATGATGTTTCTTTTTCTGTGTGACTTATTTCAGTTAGAATCATCGTACCTGAATCCACTCATTGTGCTGCTACGGGCCTGATGACATAGATTTCACTGCTGAGTGATACTGCATTGTACGTAAGTACCACAAGTTCTTTATCCATTTTTCACTTTCTGTGATATTGAACTTGTACGGTAAACGAGGTTCTTGTAAACAGAGGCGTCCCAAACTTTGGGGTGGCTGTGTCTTTTTGATTTTAATTTCCCTAAGCTATAGGACCATAAGTGGAAGTGCCCTAGGCTCTGTTGCTTTGTTTTTTAGATGTTTCAGGAAACACCATACACTTCTCCCGAGTGTCTGTTGGCAGTTTACATCCCGCCCATCAGCATAACAAGGCTCCCAGTTCTCCATGGCCTGCCCTGCCTTTCTGGATTTTACACTTTTTTCAGATGGCCCTTTTGACCGGGGGGAAGTGAGACTTCATTGTAGTGCAGATTTCCTTTGCAAGCTTGCTTGGTTGGCCAAAAAGGGCGTATGCGTTTTTTCCTGAATATATTCAGGAAAAAACGCATACGCCCTTTTTGGCCAAGTGCATCATTGTGGACGTTCTGCCTCTTTTCCTATGCTTTCAATGCAATTCCAGTCTACCTCCTGAAATCGGTTTCCTGCAATTCTGCCCCGCTTTCAAGTCCTCTTGGCAGCCTTACTTCAGTATATTTTTGGACGATAGTTGTCATTTATAACTCTGCAGGTTTGTGAATTACAGTGCCCCTGAGCTCCTTTCTTCAACTCGTTTTCTTGTGAGCTGGCCGCAACACCGCAGGATGGCTTCAGGCCCTAATCTGGTTCCGGCACGGCACGCTGAGCCTTTGGTTATTTCCTCTTCCTGGTGGGAAATGAGAGTTAAATTTGCCCGTCCAGACACCTCCAGCTAGTCTCTCATTGGTTCTCGCTATTCCTGTTCATCTTCCGCAGAAATTGCAAACTGGGCCAAACAGGAGGTTAAAGGGACTGACTCTCCAAGTCGGGAGAGTGTTAGTAAAGCGTCTGGAATGTTGCACCCGAGTACCAGGGTACGAAAACTGAGACATATTTGAACACGTCTCCCGATCACATGGTTGATCATACTCTAGGTTCCACATGCATGTTTTAGCTGAAGGAAGAATACCTTAAACCTGGGTAGTTGAAACCCGTGGAATGGGTACCATGCAATATGACTTCAAAGGGTCTTCATTTGCTCACCGAACCTCTCCAATCCTATCACTGCTGCGTTTATGTCCCTGTACACATGCTTGATTCTCTTTCGGAGACATAGCAATCCATAGGTTTTAAGATACTTAAGAGTCAGGTACATTCTTAGGCGTTTAATATGCGGTGTTGAGTCCATTTCGTTGAGCAAGGAGTAGCTCTTGTCTATTCCATATTTGGCTTAAGGAACTTTATCTGTGCTCATTTCAATCTCTGGTTTTATGCAGCACCCCAACTCACCTTTACCCTTAAACAAGCATAAGTTGGTTTTCTAAATTTGAGACCCTGTTCTGTTCTGTAATTCAGTTCCTGTGTAGCCAAGTTTACATTCCGTGTATTACTGATATCTTATGATGTTTCTTTTTCTGTGTGACTTATTTCAGTTAGAATCATCGTACCTGAATCCACTCATTGTGCTGCTACGGGCCTGATGACATAGATTTCACTGCTGAGTGATACTGCATTGTACGTAAGTACCACAAGTTCTTTATCCATTTTTCACTTTCTGTGATATTGAACTTGTACGGTAAACGAGGTTCTTGTAAACAGAGGCGTCCCAAACATTGGGGTGGCTGTATCTTTTTGATTTTAATTTCCCTAAGCTATAGGACCATAAGTGGAAGTGCCCTAGGCTCTGTTGCTTTGTTTTTTAGATGTTTCAGGAAACACCATACACTTCTCCCGAGTGTCTGTTGGCAATTTACATCCCGCCCATCAGCATAACAAGGCTCCCAGTTCTCCATGGCCTGTCCTGCCTTTCTGGATTTTACACTTTTTTCAGATGGCCCTTTTGACCGGGGGGAAGTGAGACTTCATTGTAGTGCAGATTTCCTTTGCAAGCTTGCTTGGTTGGCCAAAAAGGGCGTATGCGTTTTTTCCTGAATATATTCAGGAAAAAACGCATACGCCCTTTTTGGCCAAGTGCATCATTGTGGACGTTCTGCCTCTTTTCCTATGCTTTCAATGCAATTCCAGTCTACCTCCTGAAATCGGTTTCCTGCAATTCTGCCCCGCTTTCAAGTCCTCTTGGCAGCCTTACTTCAGTATATTTTTGGACGATAGTTGTCATTTATAACTCTGCAGGTTTGTGAATTACAGTGCCCCTGAGCTCCTTTCTTCAACTCGTTTTCTTGTGAGCTGGCCGCAACACCGCAGGATGGCTTCAGGCCCTAATCTGGTTCCGGCACGGCACGCTGAGCCTTTGGTTATTTCCTCTTCCTGGTGGGAAATGAGAGTTAAATTTGCCCGTCCAGACACCTCCAGCTAGTCTCTCATTGGTTCTTGCTATTCCTGTTCATCTTCCGCAGAAATTGCAAACTGGGCCAAACAGGAGGTTAAAGGGACTGACTCTCCAAGTCGGGAGAGTGTTAGTAAAGCGTCTGGAATGTTGCACCCGAGTACCAGGGTACGAAAACTGAGACATATTTGAACACGTCTCCCGATCACATGGTTGATCATACTCTAGGTTCCACATGCATGTTTTAGCTGAAGGAAGAATACCTTAAACCTGGGTAGTTGAAACCCATGGAATGGGTACCATGCAATATGACTTCAAAGGGTCTTCATTTGCTCACCGAACCTCTCCAATCCTATCACTGCTGCGTTTATGTCCCTGTACACATGCTTGATTCTCTTTCGGAGACATAGCAATCCATAGGTTTTAAGATACTTAAGAGTCAGGTACATTCTTAGGCGTTTAATATGCGGTGTTGAGTCCATTTCGTTGAGCAAGGAGTAGCTCTTGTCTATTCCATATTTGGCTTAAGGAACTTTATCTGTGCTCATTTCAATCTCTGGTTTTATGCAGCACCCCAACTCACCTTTCCCCTTAAGCAAGCATAAGTTGGTTTTCTAAATTTGAGACCCTGTTCTGTTCTGTAATTCAGTTCCTGTGTAGCCAAGTTTACATTCCGTGTATTACTGATATCTTATGATGTTTCTTTTTCTGTGTGACTTATTTCAGTTAGAATCATCGTACCTGAATCCACTCATTGTGCTGCTACGGGCCTGATGACATAGATTTCACTGCTGAGTGATACTGCATTGTACGTAAGTACCACAAGTTCTTTATCCATTTTTCACTTTCTGTGATATTGAACTTGTACGGTAAACGAGGTTCTTGTAAACAGAGGCGTCCCAAACATTGGGGTGGCTGTATCTTTTTGATTTTAATTTCCCTAAGCTATAGGACCATAAGTGGAAGTGCCCTAGGCTCTGTTGCTTTGTTTTTTAGATGTTTCAGGAAACACCATACACTTCTCCCGAGTGTCTGTTGGCAGTTTACATCCCGCCCATCAGCATAACAAGGCTCCCAGTTCTCCATGGCCTGTCCTGCCTTTCTGGATTTTACACTTTTTTCAGATGGCCCTTTTGACCGGGGGGGGGGAAGTGAGACTTCATTGTAGTGCAGATTTCCTTTGCAAGCTTGCTTGGTTGGCCAAAAAGGGCGTATGCGTTTTTTCCTGAATATATTCAGGAAAAAACGCATACGCCCTTTTTGGCCAAGTGCATCATTGTGGACGTTCTGCCTCTTTTCCTATGCTTTCAATGCAATTCCAGTCTACCTCCTGAAATCGGTTTCCTGCAATTCTGCCCCGCTTTCAAGTCCTCTTGGCAGCCTTACTTCAGTATATTTTTGGACGATAGTTGTCATTTATAACTCTGCAGGTTTGTGAATTACAGTGCCCCTGAGCTCCTTTCTTCAACTCGTTTTCTTGTGAGCTGGCCGCAACACCGCAGGATGGCTTCAGGCCCTAATCTGGTTCCGGCACGGCACGCTGAGCCTTTGGTTATTTCCTCTTCCTGGTGGGAAATGAGAGTTAAATTTGCCCGTCCAGACACCTCCAGCTAGTCTCTCATTGGTTCTCGCTATTCCTGTTCATCTTCCGCAGAAATTGCAAACTGGGCCAAACAGGAGGTTAAAGGGACTGACTCTCCAAGTCGGGAGAGTGTTAGTAAAGCGTCTGGAATGTTGCACCCGAGTACCAGGGTACGAAAACTGAGACATATTTGAACACGTCTCCCGATCACATGGTTGATCATACTCTAGGTTCCACATGCATGTTTTAGCTGAAGGAAGAATACCTTAAACCTGGGTAGTTGAAACCCGTGGAATGGGTACCATGCAATATGACTTCAAAGGGTCTTCATTTGCTCACCGAACCTCTCCAATCCTATCACTGCTGCGTTTATGTCCCTGTACACATGCTTGATTCTCTTTCGGAGACATAGCAATCCATAGGTTTTAAGATACTTAAGAGTCAGGTACATTCTTAGGCGTTTAATATGCGGTGTTGAGTCCATTTCGTTGAGCAAGGAGTAGCTCTTGTCTATTCCATATTTGGCTTAAGGAACTTTATCTGTGCTCATTTCAATCTCTGGTTTTATGCAGCACCCCAACTCACCTTTACCCTTAAACAAGCATAAGTTGGTTTTCTAAATTTGAGACCCTGTTCTGTTCTGTAATTCAGTTCCTGTGTAGCCAAGTTTACATTCCGTGTATTACTGATATCTTATGATGTTTCTTTTTCTGTGTGACTTATTTCAGTTAGAATCATCGTACCTGAATCCACTCATTGTGCTGCTACGGGCCTGATGACATAGATTTCACTGCTGAGTGATACTGCATTGTACGTAAGTACCACAAGTTCTTTATCCATTTTTCACTTTCTGTGATATTGAACTTGTACGGTAAACGAGGTTCTTGTAAACAGAGGCGTCCCAAACATTGGGGTGGCTGTATCTTTTTGATTTTAATTTCCCTAAGCTATAGGACCATAAGTGGAAGTGCCCTAGGCTCTGTTGCTTTGTTTTTTAGATGTTTCAGGAAACACCATACACTTCTCCCGAGTGTCTGTTGGCAATTTACATCCCGCCCATCAGCATAACAAGGCTCCCAGTTCTCCATGGCCTGTCCTGCCTTTCTGGATTTTACACTTTTTTCAGATGGCCCTTTTGACCGGGGGGAAGTGAGACTTCATTGTAGTGCAGATTTCCTTTGCAAGCTTGCTTGGTTGGCCAAAAAGGGCGTATGCGTTTTTTCCTGAATATATTCAGGAAAAAACGCATACGCCCTTTTTGGCCAAGTGCATCATTGTGGACGTTCTGCCTCTTTTCCTATGCTTTCAATGCAATTCCAGTCTACCTCCTGAAATCGGTTTCCTGCAATTCTGCCCCGCTTTCAAGTCCTCTTGGCAGCCTTACTTCAGTATATTTTTGGACGATAGTTGTCATTTATAACTCTGCAGGTTTGTGAATTACAGTGCCCCTGAGCTCCTTTCTTCAACTCGTTTTCTTGTGAGCTGGCCGCAACACCGCAGGATGGCTTCAGGCCCTAATCTGGTTCCGGCACGGCACGCTGAGCCTTTGGTTATTTCCTCTTCCTGGTGGGAAATGAGAGTTAAATTTGCCCGTCCAGACACCTCCAGCTAGTCTCTCATTGGTTCTCGCTATTCCTGTTCATCTTCCGCAGAAATTGCAAACTGGGCCAAACAGGAGGTTAAAGGGACTGACTCTCCAAGTCGGGAGAGTGTTAGTAAAGCGTCTGGAATGTTGCACCCGAGTACCAGGGTACGAAAACTGAGACATATTTGAACACGTCTCCCGATCACATGGTTGATCATACTCTAGGTTCCACATGCATGTTTTAGCTGAAGGAAGAATACCTTAAACCTGGGTAGTTGAAACCCATGGAATGGGTACCATGCAATATGACTTCAAAGGGTCTTCATTTGCTCACCGAACCTCTCCAATCCTATCACTGCTGCGTTTATGTCCCTGTACACATGCTTGATTCTCTTTCGGAGACATAGCAATCCATAGGTTTTAAGATACTTAAGAGTCAGGTACATTCTTAGGCGTTTAATATGCGGTGTTGAGTCCATTTCGTTGAGCAAGGAGTAGCTCTTGTCTATTCCATATTTGGCTTAAGGAACTTTATCTGTGCTCATTTCAATCTCTGGTTTTATGCAGCACCCCAACTCACCTTTCCCCTTAAGCAAGCATAAGTTGGTTTTCTAAATTTGAGACCCTGTTCTGTTCTGTAATTCAGTTCCTGTGTAGCCAAGTTTACATTCCGTGTATTACTGATATCTTATGATGTTTCTTTTTCTGTGTGACTTATTTCAGTTAGAATCATCGTACCTGAATCCACTCATTGTGCTGCTACGGGCCTGATGACATAGATTTCACTGCTGAGTGATACTGCATTGTACGTAAGTACCACAAGTTCTTTATCCATTTTTCACTTTCTGTGATATTGAACTTGTACGGTAAACGAGGTTCTTGTAAACAGAGGCGTCCCAAACATTGGGGTGGCTGTATCTTTTTGATTTTAATTTCCCTAAGCTATAGGACCATAAGTGGAAGTGCCCTAGGCTCTGTTGCTTTGTTTTTTAGATGTTTCAGGAAACACCATACACTTCTCCCGAGTGTCTGTTGGCAGTTTACATCCCGCCCATCAGCATAACAAGGCTCCCAGTTCTCCATGGCCTGTCCTGCCTTTCTGGATTTTACACTTTTTTCAGATGGCCCTTTTGACCGGGGGGGGGGAAGTGAGACTTCATTGTAGTGCAGATTTCCTTTGCAAGCTTGCTTGGTTGGCCAAAAAGGGCGTATGCGTTTTTTCCTGAATATATTCAGGAAAAAACGCATACGCCCTTTTTGGCCAAGTGCATCATTGTGGACGTTCTGCCTCTTTTCCTATGCTTTCAATGCAATTCCAGTCTACCTCCTGAAATCGGTTTCCTGCAATTCTGCCCCGCTTTCAAGTCCTCTTGGCAGCCTTACTTCAGTATATTTTTGGACGATAGTTGTCATTTATAACTCTGCAGGTTTGTGAATTACAGTGCCCCTGAGCTCCTTTCTTCAACTCGTTTTCTTGTGAGCTGGCCGCAACACCACAGGATGGCTTCAGGCCCTAATCTGGTTCCGGCACGGCACGCTGAGCCTTTGGTTATTTCCTCTTCCTGGTGGGAAATGAGAGTTAAATTTGCCCGTCCAGACACCTCCAGCTAGTCTCTCATTGGTTCTCGCTATTCCTGTTCATCTTCCGCAGAAATTGCAAACTGGGCCAAACAGGAGGTTAAAGGGACTGACTCTCCAAGTCGGGAGAGTGTTAGTAAAGCGTCTGGAATGTTGCACCCGAGTACCAGGGTACGAAAACTGAGACATATTTGAACACGTCTCCCGATCACATGGTTGATCATACTCTAGGTTCCACATGCATGTTTTAGCTGAAGGAAGAATACCTTAAACCTGGGTAGTTGAAACCCGTGGAATGGGTACCATGCAATATGACTTCAAAGGGTCTTCATTTGCTCACCGAACCTCTCCAATCCTATCACTGCTGCGTTTATGTCCCTGTACACATGCTTGATTCTCTTTCGGAGACATAGCAATCCATAGGTTTTAAGATACTTAAGAGTCAGGTACATTCTTAGGCGTTTAATATGCGGTGTTGAGTCCATTTCGTTGAGCAAGGAGTAGCTCTTGTCTATTCCATATTTGGCTTAAGGAACTTTATCTGTGCTCATTTCAATCTCTGGTTTTATGCAGCACCCCAACTCACCTTTACCCTTAAACAAGCATAAGTTGGTTTTCTAAATTTGAGACCCTGTTCTGTTCTGTAATTCAGTTCCTGTGTAGCCAAGTTTACATTCCGTGTATTACTGATATCTTATGATGTTTCTTTTTCTGTGTGACTTATTTCAGTTAGAATCATCGTACCTGAATCCACTCATTGTGCTGCTACGGGCCTGATGACATAGATTTCACTGCTGAGTGATACTGCATTGTACGTAAGTACCACAAGTTCTTTATCCATTTTTCACTTTCTGTGATATTGAACTTGTACGGTAAACGAGGTTCTTGTAAACAGAGGCGTCCCAAACATTGGGGTGGCTGTATCTTTTTGATTTTAATTTCCCTAAGCTATAGGACCATAAGTGGAAGTGCCCTAGGCTCTGTTGCTTTGTTTTTTAGATGTTTCAGGAAACACCATACACTTCTCCCGAGTGTCTGTTGGCAATTTACATCCCGCCCATCAGCATAACAAGGCTCCCAGTTCTCCATGGCCTGTCCTGCCTTTCTGGATTTTACACTTTTTTCAGATGGCCCTTTTGACCGGGGGGAAGTGAGACTTCATTGTAGTGCAGATTTCCTTTGCAAGCTTGCTTGGTTGGCCAAAAAGGGCGTATGCGTTTTTTCCTGAATATATTCAGGAAAAAACGCATACGCCCTTTTTGGCCAAGTGCATCATTGTGGACGTTCTGCCTCTTTTCCTATGCTTTCAATGCAATTCCAGTCTACCTCCTGAAATCGGTTTCCTGCAATTCTGCCCGCTTTCAAGTCCTCTTGGCAGCCTTACTTCAGTATATTTTTGGACGATAGTTGTCATTTATAACTCTGCAGGTTTGTGAATTACAGTGCCCCTGAGCTCCTTTCTTCAACTCGTTTTCTTGTGAGCTGGCCGCAACACCGCAGGATGGCTTCAGGCCCTAATCTGGTTCCGGCACGGCACGCTGAGCCTTTGGTTATTTCCTCTTCCTGGTGGGAAATGAGAGTTAAATTTGCCCGTCCAGACACCTCCAGCTAGTCTCTCATTGGTTCTCGCTATTCCTGTTCATCTTCCGCAGAAATTGCAAACTGGGCCAAACAGGAGGTTAAAGGGACTGACTCTCCAAGTCGGGAGAGTGTTAGTAAAGCGTCTGGAATGTTGCACCCGAGTACCAGGGTACGAAACTGAGACATATTTGAACACGTCTCCCGATCACATGGTTGATCATACTCTAGGTTCCACATGCATGTTTTAGCTGAAGGAAGAATACCTTAAACCTGGGTAGTTGAAACCCATGGAATGGGTACCATGCAATATGACTTCAAAGGGTCTTCATTTGCTCACCGAACCTCTCCAATCCTATCACTGCTGCGTTTATGTCCCTGTACACATGCTTGATTCTCTTTCGGAGACATAGCAATCCATAGGTTTTAAGATACTTAAGAGTCAGGTACATTCTTAGGCGTTTAATATGCGGTGTTGAGTCCATTTCGTTGAGCAAGGAGTAGCTCTTGTCTATTCCATATTTGGCTTAAGGAACTTTATCTGTGCTCATTTCAATCTCTGGTTTTATGCAGCACCCCAACTCACCTTTCCCCTTAAGCAAGCATAAGTTGGTTTTCTAAATTTGAGACCCTGTTCTGTTCTGTAATTCAGTTCCTGTGTAGCCAAGTTTACATTCCGTGTATTACTGATATCTTATGATGTTTCTTTTTCTGTGTGACTTATTTCAGTTAGAATCATCGTACCTGAATCCACTCATTGTGCTGCTACGGGCCTGATGACATAGATTTCACTGCTGAGTGATACTGCATTGTACGTAAGTACCACAAGTTCTTTATCCATTTTTCACTTTCTGTGATATTGAACTTGTACGGTAAACGAGGTTCTTGTAAACAGAGGCGTCCCAAACATTGGGGTGGCTGTATCTTTTTGATTTTAATTTCCCTAAGCTATAGGACCATAAGTGGAAGTGCCCTAGGCTCTGTTGCTTTGTTTTTTAGATGTTTCAGGAAACACCATACACTTCTCCCGAGTGTCTGTTGGCAGTTTACATCCCGCCCATCAGCATAACAAGGCTCCCAGTTCTCCATGGCCTGTCCTGCCTTTCTGGATTTTACACTTTTTTCAGATGGCCCTTTTGACCGGGGGGGGGGAAGTGAGACTTCATTGTAGTGCAGATTTCCTTTGCAAGCTTGCTTGGTTGGCCAAAAAGGGCGTATGCGTTTTTTCCTGAATATATTCAGGAAAAAACGCATACGCCCTTTTTGGCCAAGTGCATCATTGTGGACGTTCTGCCTCTTTTCCTATGCTTTCAATGCAATTCCAGTCTACCTCCTGAAATCGGTTTCCTGCAATTCTGCCCCGCTTTCAAGTCCTCTTGGCAGCCTTACTTCAGTATATTTTTGGACGATAGTTGTCATTTATAACTCTGCAGGTTTGTGAATTACAGTGCCCCTGAGCTCCTTTCTTCAACTCGTTTTCTTGTGAGCTGGCCGCAACACCACAGGATGGCTTCAGGCCCTAATCTGGTTCCGGCACGGCACGCTGAGCCTTTGGTTATTTCCTCTTCCTGGTGGGAAATGAGAGTTAAATTTGCCCGTCCAGACACCTCCAGCTAGTCTCTCATTGGTTCTCGCTATTCCTGTTCATCTTCCGCAGAAATTGCAAACTGGGCCAAACAGGAGGTTAAAGGGACTGACTCTCCAAGTCGGGAGAGTGTTAGTAAAGCGTCTGGAATGTTGCACCCGAGTACCAGGGTACGAAAACTGAGACATATTTGAACACGTCTCCCGATCACATGGTTGATCATACTCTAGGTTCCACATGCATGTTTTAGCTGAAGGAAGAATACCTTAAACCTGGGTAGTTGAAACCCGTGGAATGGGTACCATGCAATATGACTTCAAAGGGTCTTCATTTGCTCACCGAACCTCTCCAATCCTATCACTGCTGCGTTTATGTCCCTGTACACATGCTTGATTCTCTTTCGGAGACATAGCAATCCATAGGTTTTAAGATACTTAAGAGTCAGGTACATTCTTAGGCGTTTAATATGCGGTGTTGAGTCCATTTCGTTGAGCAAGGAGTAGCTCTTGTCTATTCCATATTTGGCTTAAGGAACTTTATCTGTGCTCATTTCAATCTCTGGTTTTATGCAGCACCCCAACTCACCTTTACCCTTAAACAAGCATAAGTTGGTTTTCTAAATTTGAGACCCTGTTCTGTTCTGTAATTCAGTTCCTGTGTAGCCAAGTTTACATTCCGTGTATTACTGATATCTTATGATGTTTCTTTTTCTGTGTGACTTATTTCAGTTAGAATCATCGTACCTGAATCCACTCATTGTGCTGCTACGGGCCTGATGACATAGATTTCACTGCTGAGTGATACTGCATTGTACGTAAGTACCACAAGTTCTTTATCCATTTTTCACTTTCTGTGATATTGAACTTGTACGGTAAACGAGGTTCTTGTAAACAGAGGCGTCCCAAACATTGGGGTGGCTGTATCTTTTTGATTTTAATTTCCCTAAGCTATAGGACCATAAGTGGAAGTGCCCTAGGCTCTGTTGCTTTGTTTTTTAGATGTTTCAGGAAACACCATACACTTCTCCCGAGTGTCTGTTGGCAATTTACATCCCGCCCATCAGCATAACAAGGCTCCCAGTTCTCCATGGCCTGTCCTGCCTTTCTGGATTTTACACTTTTTTCAGATGGCCCTTTTGACCGGGGGGAAGTGAGACTTCATTGTAGTGCAGATTTCCTTTGCAAGCTTGCTTGGTTGGCCAAAAAGGGCGTATGCGTTTTTTCCTGAATATATTCAGGAAAAAACGCATACGCCCTTTTTGGCCAAGTGCATCATTGTGGACGTTCTGCCTCTTTTCCTATGCTTTCAATGCAATTCCAGTCTACCTCCTGAAATCGGTTTCCTGCAATTCTGCCCCGCTTTCAAGTCCTCTTGGCAGCCTTACTTCAGTATATTTTTGGACGATAGTTGTCATTTATAACTCTGCAGGTTTGTGAATTACAGTGCCCCTGAGCTCCTTTCTTCAACTCGTTTTCTTGTGAGCTGGCCGCAACACCGCAGGATGGCTTCAGGCCCTAATCTGGTTCCGGCACGGCACGCTGAGCCTTTGGTTATTTCCTCTTCCTGGTGGGAAATGAGAGTTAAATTTGCCCGTCCAGACACCTCCAGCTAGTCTCTCATTGGTTCTCGCTATTCCTGTTCATCTTCCGCAGAAATTGCAAACTGGGCCAAACAGGAGGTTAAAGGGACTGACTCTCCAAGTCGGGAGAGTGTTAGTAAAGCGTCTGGAATGTTGCACCCGAGTACCAGGGTACGAAACTGAGACATATTTGAACACGTCTCCCGATCACATGGTTGATCATACTCTAGGTTCCACATGCATGTTTTAGCTGAAGG